>NW_026127094.1:0-205000 GCF_943737965.1 Phodopus roborovskii
CAGAAACAAGTTCATGTGGGCCATGCCAGACCAGCTGTAGTTGCTACTTGGTACTTGGAGTTTCAATTAGACTATCTTATGACCTTGTGAGTTAGGAGCACAACCCAAAAAAGCTGTGGGAAACATGACTAAGGTTCCTGCTCCCAGGTGTCTCTAAGAATAAAAAACCATTAAAGGTCTCTTAGCCTTCCTGAACATCCAGCTAAAACTAAAACCCGTGTTTAAAGAGCAGGATTCCCTCTGTAAATCAGGCTCTGAGTTGAGTGTTTCCTGTTGCTGGAAGGTGTTGTGAGGAGAAATGGTATGTAGGGTGGTGGTGTTTAGGTATGTGTGTGTGCATGTAATGGAGACATCTAAACAGTATCAGCAAGGAAAAGAGAAGATCCCTGCCACAGACATTTCAGGGGGCAACGGAGGTGCGGGGAGTCCAAGACTGGTTTGAACAGGTCAGGACTGCTCTCTCACCTTGACAGACAGACACAAACACACTGGAGGAGGTTTTTGCCTGCTGCGATTTCTACTTTAGAGATCGGGTTTTCATGCACAAAGTTCAAGGAACAGATCTGTGGCCACAGGTTAAAATTTATAGACATACTAGAGAAAATCAGCAATTATTTTGGAGCATGAGATCTTAAAGACATCTCATGTTTATTTTGGCCTTCTTGTGGTCAGCTTACCAGGGATTTGATTTACTGAGTTTAGAGAAAAATCATTGTCTCTGGTCAGTAGACTTTTAACAGTTTTGATAAGCACTCTTGTAGTGTTTTACTGATTTAGGGGCTCAAACTTTGGAGGAGGACCTAGAAAGTATCCAGACTGTTGCAACCCTCTCTTCTCAAGGGAAGGAAGGCTCTACAACCAGCATAAGTTTGATGAGGAGCACAGACAGCATCCACCTCCAGCAAGAATGAGGAAAGTAGGGCTTTGTCTTTCTGTGCAAATGGATTGATCTCATGTGGCTATCCATGTGATAACTAGAGTAGAGCTGCTAAGTCACAACTCCACAACCAAGAGACTTTAGAGTTAGGAACCAAGAATCTTCCAAAGAAGGAAGAGGAGGAGTGTCTTACCACCCTCCAAATGTAGAGTGCTGGACTCTTGAGCTAGGATTGCTAAATGTAATCACCTGTAGGTAGGCTGTGTTGGGAAGGGAAGTTTGGCACAGCTTTTTTGTTCCTGAGCTGTTATATCACAGAGGCAAAACCTGAGTTAGTCCTGAAGTTTTCCAGCATGGAAGGAAACAACAAACCAAGCCTGCTTATGACTTTGAAGTGGGATTGCCTGAAATTCCAATGGAGACTGTGAGTGAGCTGGCAGGGCAAGAATCTATATAGGATATCTTTATGCTGGGCGTTGGCACCTGTTTGCAAGAACGCAGAGAGTTATGCAGCTGGGGTGCTGGAACAAAATAGGCCTGCATACATACATACACACACACACACACATACACACACACACCGCATACACACACATCCTTAGGCTCCCCATGTCCTTGCTGTACTGCATAGCTGGATCGGTGTGTTTCAAAAAAGTGCCCAAAGTACTTACCTTAGGGCTGTGTGTCTGGGTCCTGCTCCTGGAAACTTTTTTTTTTTTTTTGACTTTTCCGAGAAAGGTTTCCTCTATGTAGTTTTGAACTCCAGTCCTGGTGCTGGCTACATAGACCAGGCTGGCCTTGAACTCGCGAGATCTGCCAGCCTCTGCTTCCTAGTGCTGCATACACACAGGCGCACACTCACACACTCACACACACACACAAACACACACACACACACACACACATCCATAGGCTCCCCATATCCTTGGTGTATTGCACAGCTGGATGGGTGTGATACAGCTGGATGGGTGTGTGTGTTTCAAAAAAGGCCAAGAGTACTTAGCTGATGGTTGTGTGTTTGGGTCCTGCTTCTGGAATCCTTATTTTTGCCTTTCGAGATAGGGTTTCTCTGTGTAGTTTTGGAACCAGTCCTGGTGCTTACCACACAGACCAGGCTGGCTCTGGAACTGGCAGAGATCTGCCAGCCTCCGCTTCCCTAGTGCTGCGATTGGAAGGCATGTGTTAATAACATACAGCACATAAGCTGAAATCTTAAAAATTGATGAGCCCCAGTCTTGCATTCTCAGTGCAGCTACTATCAATAACTTTTTGAATTCCAAATTATTTGCTTTGAGTGCTTGGGATGTTTGGCTATGGATAATTAATATGAAGGGGGAAATACTTCAAAGGGAAGATTTACTTCAGGTTGCATCAAGTATAATACTGTTGATTGTCACCTACAAAGGGCTGGCCCACAACCCATGAAAGAGGTGATGTTGGGCATTGCTTTCTATCGACCGTGTTTTGGTGCTGTCTAAAAAAAAAAAAAAAAAAAAACTTTAGCTATCTTGAAGTCATTAAATCTTTCTGTTCCTCTTCTAAATTCTTAAACTTAGAATTTTTTCTTGAGTGTGTCTTAAATGTGTTACCAACTAAGGCTCATTATATTATGTTGTTGTATTGTTGTGTTCATGTTGAGAAGATTGCAGAGTTCTTTTGCTTGGATCTAATTCCATTGTTGAGTTTGAGGCAGTGATGGAAGGTTGCAAGGCAGAGCTGAGGAGGTGCCCACACTCCCACCTTGTTTGGACAAGCAGGCTGTCAGAGAAACAAGTTCATGTGGGCCATGCCAGACCTGCTGTACTTGCTACTTGGTACTTGGAGTTTCAATTAGACTATCTTATGACCTTTGTGAGTTAGAGCACAACTCCAAAAATCTGTGGGAAACATGACTAAGGTTCCTGCTCCCAGGTGCTCCTAAGAATAAACCAAAGGCCTCAGCTCCTCCCTGAACATCCAGCTAAAACTAAAACCCGTGTTTAAAGACCAGGATTCCGCTCTGCAAAGCAGGCTCTGAGTTGAGTGTTTCCTGTTGCTGGAATTGGTGTTGTGAGGAGAAATGGTAGTTAGGTGGTGGTGTTTAGGTGTGTGTGTGCATGTAATGGAGACATCTAAACAGTATCAGCAAGGGAAAAGTGAAGATCCCTGCCACAGACATTTCAGATGGCAACGGCACTATGAGAGTCCAAGACTGGTTTGAACAGGTCAGGACTGCCTTCACCTTGACAGACAGACACAAACACACTTGAGGAGTTTTTTGCCTGCTGCATTTCTACTTTAGAGATCGGGTTTTCATGCACAAAGTTCAAGGAACATTTGGCTACAGGTTAAAATTCTTAGACTTACTAGAGAAAATCAGTAATTATTTTGGAGCATGAGATCTTAAAGACATCTCATGTTTATTTTGGCCTTCTAGGGGTCAGCTTAACAGGGATTTGATTTACTGAGTTTAGAGAATAATCATTGTCTCTGGTCAGTAGACTTTTAACAGTTTTGATAAGCATTCTTTGTAGTGTTTCACTGATTTAGGGGCTCAAACTTTGGAGGAGGACTTAAAAAGTATCCAGACTGTTGCAACACTCTCTTCTCAAGGGAAGGAACCTCTACAACCAGGATAAGTTTGATGAGGAGCATGACAGCATCCACCTCCAGCAAGAATGAGGAAAGTAGGGCTTTTTGTCTTTCTGTGCAAATGGATTGATCTCATGTGGCTATCCATGTGATAACTAGAGTAGAGGGTTAAGTCACAACTCCACAACCAAGAGACTTTAGAGTTAGGAACCAAGAATCTTCCCAAGAAGGAAGAGGAGGGAGTGTCTTACCACCCCCTCCAAATGTAGAATGCTGGACTCTTGAGCTAGGATTGCTAAATGTAATCACCTGTAGGTAGGCTGTATTGGGAAGGGGAAGTTTGGCACAGCTTTTTTAGTTCCTGAGCTGTTATATCACACAGGCAAAACCTGAGCTAGTCCTGAAGTTTTCCAGCATGGAAGGAAAACATACCACAAGCCTGCTTATGACTTTGAAGTGGGGATTGCCTGAAATTCCAATGGAGACTGGGAGTGAGCTGCAGGGCAAGAATCTATATAGGATATATTTGTTGGATGGTGGCACCTGTTTGCAAGAACGCACATAGTTACAGCTGGGGTGCTGGAACAAAATAGGCCTGCATACATACATACACACACACACACACACACACACACACACACACACACACAACACACACATCCTTAGGCTCCCCATGTCCTTGGTGTACTGCATAGCTGGACGGGTGTGTTTCAAAGCAGTACCCAAAGTACTTACCTTAGGTCCTGTGTGTCTGGGTCCTGCTTCTGGAAACTTTTTTTTTTTTTTTTGACTTTCCGAGAAAGGTTTCCTCTATGTAGTTTTGAACCCAGTCCTGGTGCTGGCTACATAGACCAGGCTGGCCTTGAACCGCAGAGATCTGCCAGCCTCTGCTTCCCTAGTACTGCATACACACAGGCGCACACACACACTCACACACACACACACCACACACACACACACACACATCCATAGGCTCCCCATATCCTTGGTGTACTGCCAGCTGGATGGGTGTGACACAGCTGGATGGGTGTGTTTCAAAAAAAGGGCCAAGGATACTTAGCTGATGGTTGTGTGTTTGGGTCCTGCTTCTGGAATCCTTATTTTTGCCTTTCCAGATAGGGTTTCTCTGTGTAGTTTTGGAACCTGTCCTGGTGCTTGCAACATAGACCAGGCTGGCCTTGAACGGCAGAGATCTGCCAGCCTCTGCTTCCCTAGTGCTGCGTTTGAAGACATGTGCCAACAACATACAGCATTGCTGCTGAAATCTTATACATTCATGAGCCCCAGACTTGCATTCCCAGTGCAGTCACTATCAATACTTGAATCTAAATTATTTGCTTTGAGTGCTTGGGATGTTTGCTTATGGATTATTAATTTGAAGGGGGAAATACGTCAAAGGGAATATTTACTTCAGGTTGCATGAATTATAGGACTGTTGATTGTCACCTCCAAAGGGCTGGCCCACAAACCATGAATGATCTAATGTTGGGCATTGCTTTCAGGGACGGTGTTTTGTGCTGTCTAAAAAAAAAAAAAAAAAAAAAAACTTTAGCTAACTTGAAGTCATTAAATCTTTCTGTTCCTCTTCTAAATTCTTAACCTTAGAATTTTTTTTGGAGTCGTGTCTAAAATGCGTTCCAACTAAGGCTCATTATATTATGTTGTTGTATTGTTGTGTTCATGTGTTGAGAAGACTGCAGAGTTCTTTTGCTTGGATCAATTCCATTGTTGAGTTTTGAGGAAGTGATGGAAAGGTTGCAAGGCAGAGCTGAGGAGGTGCCCACACTCCCACCTTGTTTGGACAAGCAGGCTGTCAGAGAAACAAGTTCATGTGGGCCATGCCAGACCTGCTGTAGTTGCTACTTGGTACTTGGAGTTTCAATTAGACTATCTTATGACCTTTGTGAGTTAGAGCACAACTCCAAAAAGCTGTGGGAAACATGACTAGGTCCCTGCTCCCAGGTGTCTCTAAGAATAAACCACAAGGCCTCAGCCTCCCTGAACATCCAGCTAAAACTAAAACCCAGTGTTTAAAGAGCAGGATTCCCCTCGTAAAGCAGGCTCTGAGTTGAGTGTTTCCTGTTGCTGGAAGGTGTTGTCAGGAGAAATGGTAGCTAGGTGGTGGTGTTTAGGTGTGTGTTTGCATGTAATGGAGACATCTAAACAGTATCAGCAAGGGAAAAGTGAAGATCCCTGCCACAGACATTTCAGTAGGCAACGGTACTGCGTGGAGTCCAAGACTGGTTTGAACAGGTCAGGACTGCCTTCACCTTGACAGACAGACACAAACACACATGAGGAGGTTTTTGCCTGTCTGCGATTTCTACTTTAGAGATCGGGTTTTCATGCACAAAGTTCAAGGAACAGATCTGTGGCCACAGGTTAAAATTTATAGACATACTAGAGAAAATCAGCAATTATTTTGGAGCATGAGATCTTAAAGACAGCTCATGTTTATTTTGGCCTTCTTGTGGTCAGCTTACCAGGGATTTGATTTACTGAGTTTAGAGAATAATCATTGTCTCTGGTCAGTAGACTTTTAACAGTTTTGATAAGCACTCTTGTAGTGTTTTACTGATTTAGGGGCTCCAAACTTTGGAGGAGGACCTAGAAAGTATCCAGACTGTTGCAACACTCTCTTCTCAAGGGAAGGAACTCTCTACAACCAGGATAAGTTTGATGAGGAGCACAGACAGCATCCACCTCCAGCAAGAATGAGAAAAGTAGGGCTTTTGTCTTTCTGTGCAAATGGATTGATCTCATGTGGCTATCCATGTGATAACGAGAGTAGAGGTTAAGTCACAACTCCACAACCAAGAGACGTTAGATTTAGGAACCAAGAATCTTCCCAAGAAGGAAGAGTGGGAGGGAGTGTCTTACCACCCCCCTCCAAATGTAGAATGCTGGACTCTTGAGCTAGGATTGCTAAATGTAATCACCTGTAGGTAGGCTGTGTTGGGAAGGGAAGTTTGGCCCAGCTTTTTGTTCCTGAGCTGTTATATCACACAGGCAAAACCTGAGCTAGTCCTGAAGTTTTCCAGCATGGAAGGAAAACATACCAAGCCTGCTTATGACTTTGAAGTGGGGATTGCCTGAAATTCGAAGGGAGACTGTGAGTGAGCTGGCAGGGCAAGAATCTATATAGGATATCTTTGTTGGGCGTTGGCACCTGTTTGCAAGAACGCACATAGTTACAGTTGGGGTGCTGGAACAAAATAGGCCTGCATTCATACATACACACACACACATACACACACACACACCCACATACACACACATCCTTAGGCTCCCCATGTCCTTGGTGTACTGCATAGCTGGATGGGTGTGTTTCAAAAAGTGCCCAAAGTACTTACCTTAGGGCTGTGTGTCTGGGTCCTGCTTCTGGAAACTTTTTTTTTTTTTTTTGACTTTCCGAGAAAGGTTTCCTCTATGTAGTTTTGGACCCAGTCCTGGTGCTGGCTACATAGACCAGGCTGGCCTTGAACTCGCAGAGATCTGCCATCCTCTGCTTCCCTAGTGCTGCATACACACGCGCACACTCACACACTCACACACACACACACAAACACACACACATCCATAGGCTCCCCATATCCTTGGTGTATTGCACCGCTGGATGGGTGTGACACAGCTGGATGGGTGTGTTTCAAAAAAGGGCCAGGAATACTTAGCTGATGGTTGTGTGTTTGGGTCCTGCTTCTGGAATCCTTATTTTGCCTTTGAGATAGGGTTTCTCTGTGTAGTTTTGGAACCTGTCCTGGTGCTTGCTTCATAGACCAGGATGGCCTTGAACTGGCATAGATCTGCCAGCCTCTGCTTCCCTAGTGCTGCGATTGAAGGCATGTGCCAACAACATACAGCATTGCTGCTGAAATCTTAAACATTCATGAGCCCCAGACTTGCATTCCCAGTGCAGTCACTATCAATCCTTGAATCTAAATTATTTGCTTTGAGTGCTTGGGATGTTTGCTTATGGATTATTAATATGAAGGGGGGAAATACTTCAAAGGGAATATTTACTTCAGGTTGCACGAATTATAGGACTGTTGATTGTCACCTCCAAAGGGCTGGCCCACAACGCATGAAGGATCTAATGTTGGGCATTGCTTTCAGGGATGGTGTTTTGTGCTGTCTAAAAAAAAAAAAAAAAAAAAAAACTTTAGCTAACTTGAAGTCATTAAATCTTTCTGTTCCTCTTCTAAATTCTTAACCTTAGAATTTTTTTTTGAGTGTGTCTTAAATGTGTTACCAACTCAGGCTCATTATATTATGTTGTTGTATTGTTGTGTTCATGTTGAGAAGATTGCAGAGTTCTTTTGCTTGGATCAATTCCATTGTTGAGTTTTGAGGTAGTGATGGAAAGGTTGCAAGGCAGAGCTGAGAGGTGCCCACACTCCCACCTTGTTTGGACAAGCAGGCTGTCAGAGAAACAAGTTCATGTGGGCCATGCCAGACCTGCTGTAGTTGCTACTTGGTACTTGGAGTTTCAATTAGACTATCTTATGACCTTTGTGAGTTAGAGCACAACTCCCAAAAATCTGGTGGGAAACATGACTAAGGTCCCTGCTCCCAGGTGTCTCTATAGAATAAACCACAAAGGCCTCAGCCTCCCTGAACATCCCGCTGAAACTAAAAACCCAGTGTTTAAAGACCAGGATTCGCCTCTGTAAAGCAGGCTCTGAGTTGAGTGTTTCCTGTTGCTGGAAGGTGTTGTGAGGAGAAATGGTAGCTAGGTGGTGGTGTTTAGGGTGTGTGTGTGCATGTAATGGAGACATCTAAACTGTATCAGCAAGGGAAAAGTGAAGATCCCTAAGCACAGACATTTCAGATGCGCAACGTGTTACTGCGTGGAGTCCAAGACTGGCTTGAACAGAGGTCAGGACTGTTTTCACCTTGCACAGACAGACACAAACACACTTGAGGAGTGTTTTTGCCTGCTGCGATTTCTACTTTAGAGATCGGGTTTTCTATGCACAAAGTCTAAGGAACAGATCTCTGGCCACAGGTTAAACTCTTATGAGACTTACTAGAGAAAATCAGCAATGATTTCGGAGCATGAGATCTTAAAGAACATCTCATGTTTATTTTGGCCTTCTTGTCGTCAGCTTACCAGGATTTGATTTACTGAGTTTAGAGAATAATCATTGTCTCTGGTTCAGTAGACTTTTAACAGTTTTGATAAGCATTCTTGTAGTGTTTTACTGATTTAGGGGCTCAAACTTTGGAGGAGGACCTAAAAAGTATCCAGACTGTTGCAACACCTCTTCTCAAGGGAAGGAACCTCTCACCAGGATAAGCTTATGAGGAGCACAGACAGCATCCACCTCCAGCAAGAATGAGGAAAGTAGGGCTTTTGTCTTTCTGTGCAAATAGATTGATCTCATGTGGCTATCCATGTGATAACTAGAGAGAGGGTAAGTCACAACTCCACAACCAAGAGACTTTAGAGTTAGGAACCAAGAATCTTCCCAAGAAGGAAGAGTGGGAGGGAGTGTCTTAACACCCCTCCAAATGTAGAATGTTGGACTCTTGAGCTAGGATTGCTAAATGTAATCACCTGTAGGTAGGCTGTATTGGGAAAGGGAAGTTTGGCACAGCTTTTTTAGTTCCTGAGCTTTATCACACAGGCAAAAACCTGAGCTAGTCTCAGTTTTCCAGCATGGAAGGAAAACATACCAAGCCTGCTTATGACTTTGAAGTGGGATTGCCTGAAATTCCAATGGAGACTGTGAGTGAGCTGGCAGGGCAAGAATCATATAGGATATATTTGTTGGGTGGTGGCACCCTGTTTGCAAGAACGCACATAGTTACAGCTGTGGGATGGAACAAAATAGGCCTGCATTACATACACACACACACACAACACACACACACACTAAAAACATACACACACATCCTTAGGCTCCCCATGTCCTTGGTGTACTGCATAGCTGGATGGGTGTGTTTCCAAAAAATGCCCAAAAGTACTTACCTTAGGGGCTGTGTGTCTGGGTCCTGCTTCTGGAAACTTTTTTTTTTTTTTGACTTTCCGAGAAAGGCTCTCTATGTAGTTTTTGAACCCAGTCCTGGTGCTGGCTACATAGACCAGGCTGGCCTTGAACTCGCAGAGATCTGCCAGCCTCTGCTTCCCTAGTACTGCATACACACAGGCGCACACACTCACACACACACACACACACAATGTTGGGCATTGCTTTCAGGGACGGTGTTTTGTGCTGTCTTAAAAAAAAAAACTTTAGCTAACTTGAAGTCATTAAATCTTCTTTGTTCCTCTTCTAAATTCTTAACCTTAGAATTTTTTTTGGAGTGTGTCTAAAAATGCGTTACCAACTAAGGCTCATTATATTATGTTGTTGTATTGCTGTGTTTATGTTGAGAAGATTGCAGAGTTCTTTTGCTTGGATCTGTTCCATTGTTGTGTTTTGAGGAAGTGATGGAAAGGTTGCAAGGCAGAGCTGAGAGGTGCCCATACTCCCACCTTGTTTGGACAAGGAGGCTGTCAGAGAAACAAGTTCATGTGGGCCATGGCAGACCTGCTGTAGTTGCTACTTGGTACTCTGGAGTTTCAATTAGACTATCTTATGACCTTTGTGAGTTAGAGCACAACTCCACAAAAGCTGTGGGAAACATGACTAAGGTTCCATGCTCCCAGGTGTCTCTAAGAATAAACCACAAAGGCCTCAGCCTCCTGAACATCCAGCTAAAACTAAAACCCGTGTTTAAAGAGCAGGATTCCCCTCTGTAAATCAGGCTCTGAGTTGAGTGTTTCCTGTTGCTGGAAGGTGTTGTGAGGAGAAATGGTAGCTAGGTGGTGGTAAATAGGTGTGTGTTTGTATGTAATGGAGACATCTAAACAGTATCAGCAAGGGAAAGGAAGATCCCTGCCACAGACATTTCAGGGACAACGGAGTGTGGGGAGTCCAAGACTGGTTTTTAAACAGGTCAGGACTGCCTTCATTTTGACAGACAGACACAAACACACATGAGGAGGTTTTTGCTTCTGCATTTCTACTTGAGTGATCGGGTTTTGGCATGCACAAAGTTCAAGGAACAGATCTGTGGCCACAGGTTAAAATTAATAGACATACTAGAGAAAATCAGCAATTATTTTGGAGCATGAGATCTTAAAGACATCTCATGTTTATTTTGGCCTTCTTCTGGTCAGCTTACCAGGGATTTGATTTACTGAGTTTAGAGAATAATCATTGTCTCTGGTCAGTAGACTTTAACAGTTTTGATAAGCACCTTGCAGTGTTTTACCGATTTAGGGGCCCAACTTTGGAGGAGGACTAGAAAGTATCCAGACTGCTGCAACACTCTCTTCTCAAGGGAAGGAACTCTCTATAACCAGGTGATGTTTGATGAGGAGCACAGACAGCATCCACCTCCAGCAAGAATGGAGGAAAGTAGGGCTTTTGTCTTTCTGTGCAAATGGATTGATCTCATGTGGCTATCTGGGATAACTAGAGTAGAGGCTTAAGTCACAACTCCACAACCAAGAGACTTTAGAGTTAGGAACCAAGAATCTTCCCAAGAAGGAAGAGGGGAGGAGTGTCTTACCACCCCTCCAAATGTAGAATGCTGGACTCTTGAGCTAGGATTGCTAAATGTAATCACCTGGAGGTAGGCTGTGTTGGGAAGGGAAGTCTTGGCACAGCTTTTTTGTTCCTGAGCTTTATATCACACAGGCAAAACCTGAGCTAGTCCTGAAGTTTTCCAGCATGGAAGGAAAAACATGCAAGCCTGTTTATGACTTTGAAGTGGGATTGGGTGAAATTCCAATGGAGACTGGGAGGAGCTGGCAGGGCAAGAATCATATAGGATATATTTGTTGGGTGTTGGCACCTGTTTGCAAGAACGCACATAGTTACATGGGGTGCTGAACAAAATAGGCCTTACACACACACACACACACACACACACACACACACACACACACACATACACACAAATCCCTTAGGCTCCCTATGTCCTTGGTGTACCGTATAGCTGGATGGGGGTGTTTTCAAAGAGTGCCTGTGCTTACCTTAGGGCTGTGTGTTGGGTCCTGCTTCTGGAAACTTTTTTTTTTTTGTTTTGACTTTCCCAGAAAGGTTTCCTCCATGTAGTTTTGGACCCAGTCCTGGTGCTGGCTACATAGACCCTGGCTGGCCTTGAACCTCGCAGAGATCTGCTAGCCTCTGCTTCCCTAGTACTGCATACACACAGGCGCACACACACACTCCTCACACACACACACAAACACACACACACACACACACATCCATAGGCCCTCTGTCCTTGGTGTACTGCACAGCTGGATGGGTATGACACAGCTGGATGTGTGTGTTGCAAAAAAAGGGTCAAGAGTACTTAGCTGATGGCTGTTTGTCTGGGTCCTGCTTCTGGAATCCTTATTTTTGCCTTTCGAGATAGGGTTTCTCTGTGTAGTTTTGGAACCTGTCCTGGTGCTTGCAATATAGACCAGGCTGGCCTTGAACTGGCAGAGACCTGCCAGCCTCTGCTTCCCTAGTGCTGCGATTGAAGGCATATGCCAACAACATACAGCATTGCTGCTGAAATCTTATACATTCATGAGCCTCAGACTTGCTTTCCCAGTGCAGTCACTATCAATCCTTGAATCCTAAATCATTTGTTGAGTGCTTGGGAAAGTTTAGCATATGGATTATTAATATGAAGGGGGGAAATACTTTAAAGGGAGTATTTACTTCAGGTTACATGAAAGGTATAGGACTGTTGATTGTCACCACAAAGGTAATTGGCCCACAACCCATGAAAGAGTTAATGTTGGGTACTGTTTTCTAGGGACAGTGTTTTTGTGTTGTCTAAAAAAAAAAAAAAACTTTAGCCATCTTGAAGTCATTAAATCTTTCTGTTCCTCTTCTAAAATCTTCAAACTTAAAATTTTTTTTGAGTGTGTCTAAAATGTGTTACCAACTAAGGTTCATTATATTATGTTGTTGTATTGTTGTGTTCATGTTGAGAAGATTGCAGAGTTCTTTTGCTTGGATCAATTCCATTGTTGAGTTTTGAAGAAGTGATGGAAAGGTTGCAAGGCAGAGCTGAGGAGGTGCCCACACTCCCACCTTGTTTGGACAAGCAGGCTGTCAGAGAAACAAGTTCATGTGGGCCATGCCAGACCTGCTGTAGTTGCTACTTGGTACTTGGAGTTTCAATTAGACTATCTTATGACCTTTGTGAGTTAGAGCACAACTCCAAAACTGTGGAAACATGACTAAGGTTCCTGCTCCCAGGTGTCTCTAAGAATAAACCACAAAGGCCTGAGCCTCCCTGAACATCCAGCTAAAACTTAAACCCAGTGTTTAAAGAGCAGGATTCCCCTCTGTAAAGCAGGCTCTGAGTTGAGTGTTTCCAGTTGCTGGAAGGTGTTGTGAGGAGAAATGGTAGCTAGGTGGTGGTGTTTAGGTGTGTGTGTGCATGTAATGGAGACATCTAAACAGTATCAGCAAGGGAAAAGTGAAGATCCCTGCCACAGACATTTCAGTTGGCAACGGGATTGCGGGGAGTCCAAGACTGGTTTGAACAGGTCAGGACTGCCTTCACCTTGGCAGACAGACACAAACACACATGAGGAGGTTTTTGCCTGCTGCGATTTCTACTTTAGAGATCGGGTTTTCATGCACAAAGTTCAAGGAACAGATCTGTGGCCACAGGTTAAAATTTATAGACATACTAGAGAAAATCAGCAATTATTTTGGAGCATGAGATCTTAAAGACATCTCATGTTTATTTTGGCCTTCTTGTGGTCAGCTTACCAGGATTTGATTCACTGAGTTTAGAGAATAATCATTGTCTCTGGTCAGTAGACTTTTAACAGTTTTGATAAGCACTCTTGTAGTGTTTTACTGATTTAGGGGCTCAAACTTTGGAGGAGGACCTAGAAAGTATCCAGACTGTTGCAACACTCTCTTCTCAAGGGAAGGAACTCTCTACAACCAGGATAAGTTTGATGAGGAGCACAGACAGCATCCACCTCCAGCAAGAATGAGGAAAGTAGGGCTTTTGTCTTTCTGTGCAAATGGATTGATCTCATGTGGCTATCCATGTGATAACTAGAGTAGAGGGTTAAGTCACAACTCCACAACCAAGAGACTTTAGAGTTAGGAACCAAGAATCTTCCCAAGAAGGAAGAGTGGGAGGGGGAGGTCTTACCACCCCCTCCAAATGTAGAATGCTGGACTCTTGAGCTAGGATTGCTAAATGTAATCACCTGTAGGTAAGCTGTATTGGGAAGGGAAGTTTGGCACAGCTTTTTTGTTCCTGAGCTGTTATATCACACAGGCAAAACCTGAGCTAGTCCTGAAGTTTTCCAGCATGGAAGGAAAACATACCAAGCCTGCTTATGACTTTGAAGTGGGGATTGCCTGAAATTCCAATGGAGACTGTGAGTGAGCTGGCAGGGCAAGAATCTATATAGGATATCTTTGTTGGGTGTTGGCACCTGTTTGCAAGAACGCACATAGTTACAGCTGGGGTGCTGGAACAAAATAGGCCTGCATACATACATACACACAAACACAGACACACACACACACACACACACACACCCACACACACATCCTTAGGCTCCCCATGTCCTTGGTGTACTGCATAGCTGGATGGGTGTGTTCTCAAAAAAGTGCCCAAAGTACTTACCTTAGGGCTGTGTGTCTGGGTCCTGCTTCTGGAAACTTTTTTTTTTTTTTTTTGACTTTCCGAGAAAGGTTTCCTCTATGTAGTTTTGAACCCAGTCCTGGTGCTGGCTACATAGACCAGGCTGGCCTTGAACTCGCAGAGATCTGCCAGCCTCTGCTTCCCTAGTGCTGCATACACACACGCGCACACTCACACACTCACACACACACACACAAACACACACACACACAACACATCCATAGGCTCCCCATATCCTTGGTGTATTGCACAGCTGGATGGGTGTGATACAGCTGGATGGGTGTGTTTCAAAAAGGGCCAAGAATACTTAGCTGATGGTTGTGTGTTTGGGTCCTGCTTCTGGAATCCTTATTTTTGCCTTTCCAGATAGGGGTTTCTCTGTGTAGTTTTGGAACCTGTCCTGGTGCTTGCTACATAGACCAGGCTGGCCTTGAACTGGCAGAGATCTGCCAGCCTCTGCTTCCCTAGTGCTGCGATTGAAGGCATGTGCCAACAACATACAGCATTGCTGCTGAAATCTTAAACATTCATGAGCCCCAGACTTGCATTCCCAGTGCAGTCACTATCAATCCTTGAATCTAAATTATTTGCTTTGAGTGCTTGGGATGTTTGCTTATGGATTATTAATATGAACGGGGGGAAATACTTCAAAGGGAATATTTACTTCAGGTTGCATGAATTATAGGACTGTTGATTGTCACCTACAAAGGGCTGGCCCACAACCCATGAAAGAGTTAATGTTGGGCATTGCTTTCAGGGACGGTGTTTTGTGCTGTCTAAAAAAAAAAAAAAAAAAACTTTAGCTATCTTGAAGTCATTAAATCTTTCTGTTCCTCTTCTAAATTCTTAAACTTAGAATTTTTTTTGAGTGTGTCTAAAATGTGTTACCAACTAAGGCTCATTATATTATGTTGTTGTATTGTTGTGTTCATGTTGAGAAGATTGCAGAGTTCTTTTGCTTGGATCAATTCCATTGTTGAGTTTTGAGGAAGTGATGGAAAGGTTGCAAGGCAGAGCTGAGGAGGTGCCCACACTCCCACCTTGTTTGGACAAGCAGGCTGTCAGAGAAACAAGTTCATGTGGGCCATGCCAGACCTGCTGTAGTTGCTACTTGGTACTTGGAGTTTCAATTAGACTATCTTATGACCTTTGTGAGTTAGAGCACAACTCCATAAAGCTGTGGGAAACATGACTAAGGTTCCTGCTCCCAGGTGTCTCTAAGAATAAACCACAAAGGCCTCAGCCTCCCTGAACATCCAGCTAAAACTAAAACCCAGTGTTTAAAGAGCAGGATTCCCCTCTGTAAAGCAGGCTCTGAGTTGAGTGTTTCCTGTTGCTGGAAGGTGTTGTGAGGAGAAATGGTAGCTAGGTGGTGGTGTTTAGGTGTGTGTGTGCATGTAATGGAGACTTCTAAACAGTATCAGCAAGGGAAAAGTGAAGATCCCTGCCACAGACATTTCAGTAGGCAACGGGAGTGCAGGGAGTCCAAGACTGGTTTGAACAGGTCAGGACTGCCTTCACCTTGACAGACAGACACAAACACACTTGAGGAGGTTTTTGCCTGCTGCGATTTCTACTTTAGAGATCGGGTTTTCATGCACAAAGTTCAAGGAACAGATCTGTGGCCACAGGTTAAAATTTATAGACTTACTAGAGAAAATCAGCAATTATTTTGGAGCATGAGATCTTAAAGACATCTCATGTTTATTTTGGCCTTCTTGTGGTCAGCTTACCAGGGATTTGATTTACTGAGTTTAGAGAATAATCATTGTCTCTGGTCAGTAGACTTTTAACAGTTTTGATAAGCACTCTTGTAGTGTTTTACTGATTTAGGGGCTCAAACTTTGGAGGAGGACCTAGAAAGTATCCAGACTGTTGCAACACTCTCTTCTCAAGGGAAGGAACTCTCTAAAACCAGGATAAGTTTGATGAGGAGCACAGACAGCATCCACCTCCAGCAAGAATGAGGAAAGTAGGGCTTTTGTCTTTCTGTGCAAATGGATTGATCTCATGTGGCTATCCATGTGATAACTAGAGTAGAGGGTTAAGTCACAACTCCACAACCAAGAGACTTTAGAGTTAGGAACCAAGAATCTTCCCAAGAAGGAAGAGTGGGGGGGGAGTGTCTTACCACCCCCTCCAAATGTAGAATGCTGGACTCTTGAGCTAGGATTGCTAAATGTAATCACCTGTAGGTAGGCTGTGTTGGGAAGGGAAGTTTGGCCCAGCTTTTTTGTTCCTGAGCTGTTATATCACACAGGCAAAACCTGAGCTAGTCCTGAAGTTTTCCAGCATGGAAGGAAAACATACCAAGCCTGCTTATGACTTTGAAGTGGGGATTGCCTGAAATTCCAATGGAGACTGTGAGTGAGCTGGCAGGGCAAGAATCTATATAGGATATCTTTGTTGGGCGTTGGCACCTGTTTGCAAGAACGCACATAGTTACAGCTGGGGTGCTGGAACAAAATAGGCCTGCATACATACATACACACACACACACACACACACACACACCCCCCATCACACACATCCTTAGGCTCCCCATGTCCTTGGTGTACTGCATAGCTGGATGGGTGTGTTTCAAAAAGTGCCCAAAGTACTTACCTTAGGGCTGTGTGTCTGGGTCCTGCTTCTGGAAACTTTTTTTTTTTTTTTTGACTTTCCGAGAAAGGTTTCCTCTATGTAGTTTTGGACCCAGTCCTGGTGCTGGCTACATAGACCAGGCTGGCCTTGAACTCGCAGAGATCTGCCAGCCTCTGCTTCCCTAGTGCTGCATACACACACGCGCACACTCACACAGTCACACACACACACACAAACACACACACACACACACACACATCCATAGGCTCCCCATATCCTTGGTGTATTGCACAGCTGGATGGGTGTGATACAGCTGGATGGGTGTGTTTCAAAAAAGGCCAAGAATACTTAGCTGATTGTTGTGTGTTTGGGTCCTGCTTCTGGAATCCTTATTTTTGCCTTTCGAGATAGGGTTTCTCTGTGTAGTTTTGGAACCTGTCCTGGTGCTTGCTACATTGACCAGGCTGGCCTTGAACTGGCAGAGATCTGCCAGCCTCTGCTTCCCTAGTGCTGCGATTGAAGGCATGTGCCAACAACATACAGCATTGCTGCTGAAATCTTAAACATTCATGAGCCCCAGACTTGCATTCTCAGTGCAGTCACTATCAATCCTTGAATCTAAATTATTTGCTTTGAGTGCTTGGGATGTTTGCTTATGGATTATTAATATGAAGGGGGGAAATACTTCAAAGGGAAGATTTACTTCAGGTTGCATGAATTATAGGACTGTTGATTGTCACCTACAAAGGGCTGGCCCACAACCCATGAAAGAGTTAATGTTGGGCATTGCTTTCAGGGACGGTGTTTTGTGCTGTCTAAAAAAAAAAACTTTAGCTATCTTGAAGTCATTAAATCTTTCTGTTCCTCTTCTAAATTCTTAAACTTAGAATTTTTTTTTGAGTGTGTCTAAAATGTGTTACCAACTAAGGCTCATTATATTATGTTGTTGTATTGTTGTGTTCATGTTGAGAAGATTGCAGAGTTCTTTTGCTTGGATCAATTCCATTGTTGAGTTTTGAGGAAGTGATGGAAAGGTTGCAAGGCAGAGCTGAGGAGGTGCCCACACTCCCACCTTGTTTGGACAAGCAGGCTGTCAGAGAAACAAGTTCATGTGGGCCATGCCAGACCTGCTGTAGTTGCTACTTGGTACTTGGAGTTTCAATTAGACTATCTTATGACCTTTGTGAGTTAGAGCACAACTCCAAAAGCTGTGGGAAACATGACTAAGGTTCCTGCTCCCAGGTGTCTCTAAGAATAAACCACAAAGGCCTCAGCCTCCCTGAACATCCAGCTAAAACTAAAACCCAGTGTTTAAAGAGCAGGATTCCCCTCTGTAAAGCAGGCTCTGAGTTGAGTGTTTCCTGTTGCTGGAAGGTGTTGTGAGGAGAAATGGTAGCTAGGTGGTGGTGTTTAGGTGTGTGTGTGCATGTAATGGAGACATCTAAACAGTATCAGCAAGGGAAAAGTGAAGATCCCTGCCACAGACATTTCAGTAGGCAACGGGAGTGCGGGGAGTCCAAGACTGGTTTGAACAGGTCAGGACTGCCTTCACCTTGACAGACAGACACAAACACACTTGAGGAGGTTTTTGCCTGCTGCGATTTCTACTTTAGAGATCGGGTTTTCATGCACAAAGTTCAAGGAACAGATCTGTGGCCACAGGTTAAAATTTATAGACATACTAGAGAAAATCAGCAATTATTTTGGAGCATGAGATCTTAAAGACATCTCATGTTTATTTTGGCCTTCTTGTGGTCAGCTTACCAGGGATTTGATTTACTGAGTTTAGAGAATAATCATTGTCTCTGGTCAGTAGACTTTTAACAGTTTTGATAAGCACTCTTGTAGTGTTTTACTGATTTAGGGGCTCAAACTTTGGAGGAGGACCTAGAAAGTATCCAGACTGTTGCAACACTCTCTTCTCAAGGGAAGGAACTCTCTACAACCAGGATAAGTTTGATGAGGAGCACAGACAGCATCCACCTCCAGCAAGAATGAGGAAAGTAGGGCTTTTGTCTTTCTGTGCAAATGGATTGATCTCATGTGGCTATCCATGTGATAACTAGAGTAGAGGGTTAAGTCACAACTCCACAACCAAGAGACTTTAGAGTTAGGAACCAAGAATCTTCCCAAGAAGGAAGAGTGGGAGGGAGTGTCTTACCACCCCCTCCAAATGTAGAATGCTGGACTCTTGAGCTAGGATTGCTAAATGTAATCACCTGTAGGTAGGCTGTGTTGGGAAGGGAAGTTTGGCACAGCTTTTTTTGTTCCCGAGCTGTTATATCACACAGGCAAAACCTGAGCTAGTCCTGAAGTTTTCCAGCATGGAAGGAAAACATACCAAGCCTGCTTATGACTTTGAAGTGGGGATTGCCTGAAATTCCAATGGAGACTGTGAGTGAGCTGGCAGGGCAAGAATCTATATAGGATATATTTGTTGGGTGTTGGCACCTGTTTGCAAGAACGCACATAGTTACAGCTGGGGTGCTGGAACAAAATAGGCCTGCATACATACATCACACACCACACACACACACACACACACACACACACACACACATACACACACATCCTTAGGCTCCCCATGTCCTTGGTGTACTGCATAGCTGGATGGGTGTGTTTCAAAAAAGTGCCCAAAGTACTTACCTTAGGGCTGTGTGTCTGGGTCCTGCTTCTGGAAACTTTTTTTTTTTTTTTTTTGACTTTCCGAGAAAGGTTTCCTCTATGTAGTTTTGAACCCAGTCCTGGTGCTGGCTACATAGACCAGGCTGGCCTTGAACTCGCAGAGATCTGCCAGCCTCTGCTTCCCTAGTGCTGCATACACACACGCGCACACCACACACACACACACACACACACACAAACACACACACACACACACATCCATAGGCTCCCCATATCCTTGGTGTATTGCACAGCTGGATGGGTGTGATACAGCTGGATGGGTGTGTTTCAAAAAAGGGCCAAGAATACTTAGCTGATGGTTGTGTGTTTGGGTCCTGCTTCTGGAATCCTTATTTTTGCCTTTCGAGATAGGGTTTCTCTGTGTAGTTTTGGAACCTGTCCTGGTGCTTGCTACATAGACCAGGCTGGCCTTGAACTGGCAGAGATCTGCCAGCCTCTGCTTCCCTAGTGCTGCGATTGAAGGCATGTGCCAACAACATACAGCATTGCTGCTGAAATCTTAAACATTCATGAGCCCCAGACTTGCATTCCCAGTGCAGTCACTATCAATCCTTGAATCTAAATTATTTGCTTTGAGTGCTTGGGATGTTTGCTTATGGATTATTAATATGAAGGGGGGAAATACGTCAAAGGGAATATTTACTTCAGGTTGCATGAATTATAGGACTGTTGATTGTCACCTACAAAGGGCTGGCCCACAACCCATGAAAGAGCTAATGTTGGGCATTGCTTTCAGGGACAGTGTTTTGTGCTGTCTAAAAAAAAAAAAAAAAAACTTTAGCTATCTTGAAGTCATTAAATCTTTCTGTTCCTCTTCTAAATTCTTAACCTTAGAATTTTTTTTGGAGTGTGTCTAAAATGTGTTACCAACTAAGGCTCATTATATTATGTTGTTGTATTGTTGTGTTCATGTTGAGAAGATTGCAGAGTTCTTTTGCTTGGATCAATTCCATTGTTGAGTTTTGAGGAAGTGATGGAAAGGTTGCAAGGCAGAGCTGAGGAGGTGCCCACACTCCCACCTTGTTTGGACAAGCAGGCTGTCAGAGAAACAAGTTCAGTGGGCCATGCCAGACCTGCTGTAGTTGCTACTTGGTACTTGGAGTTTCAATTAGACTATCTTATGACCTTTGTGAGTTAGAGCACAACTCCAAAAAGCTGTGGGAAACATGACTAAGGTTCCCTGCTCCCAGGTGTCTCTAAGAATAAACCACAAAGGCCTCAGCCTCCCTGAACATCCAGCTAAAACTAAAACCCAGTGTTTAAAGACCAGGATTCCCCCTCTGTAAAGCAGGCTCTGAGTTGAGTGTTTCCTGTTGCTGGAAGGTGTTGTGAGGAGAAATGGTAGCTAGGTGGTGGTGTTTAGGTGTGTGTGCATGTAATGGAGACATCTAAACAGTATCAGCAAGGGAAAAGTGAAGATCCCTGCCACAGACATTTCAGTAGGCAACGGGAGTGCAGGGAGTCCAAGACTGGTTTGAACAGGTCAGGACTGCCTTCACCTTGACAGACAGACACAAACACACACTTGAGGAGGTTTTTGCCTGCTGCGATTTCTACTTTAGAGATCGGGTTTTCATGCACAAAGTTCAAGGAACAGATCTGTGGCCACAGGTTAAAATTTATAGACATACTAGAGAAAATCAGCAATTATTTTGGAGCATGAGATCTTAAAGACATCTCATGTTTATTTTGGCCTTCTTGTGGTCAGCTTACCAGGGATTTGATTTACTGAGTTTAGAGAATAATCATTGTCTCTGGTCAGTAGACTTTTAACAGTTTTGATAAGCACTCTTGTAGTGTTTTACTGATTTAGGGGCTCAAACTTTGGAGGAAGACCTAGAAAGTATCCAGACTGTTGCAACACTCTCTTCTCAAGGGAAGGAACTCTCTACAACCAGGATAAGTTTGATGAGGAGCACAGACAGCATCCACCTCCAGCAAGAATGAGGAAAGTAGGGCTTTTGTCTTTCTGTGCAAATGGATTGATCTCATGTGGCGATCCATGTGATAACTAGAGTAGAGGGTTAAGTCACAACTCCACAACCAAGAGACTTTAGCGGTTAGCAACCAAGAATCTTCCCAAGAAGGAAGAGTGGGAGGGGAGGGTCTTACCACCCCCTCCAAATGTAGAATGCTGGACTCTTGAGCTAGGATTGCTAAATGTAATCACCTGTAGGTAGGCTGTATTGGGAAGGGAAGTTTGGCCCAGCTTTTTTTGTTCCTGAGCTGTTATATCACACAGGCAAAACCTGAGCTAGTCCTGAAGTTTTCCAGCATGGAAGGAAAACATACCAAGCCTGCTTATGACTTTGAAGTGGGGATTGCCTGAAATTCCAATGGAGACTGTGAGTGAGCTGGCAGGGCAAGAATCTATATAGGATATCTTTGTTGGGTGTTGGCACCTGTTTGCAAGAACGCACATAGTTACAGCTGGGGTGCTGGAACAAAATAGGCCTGCATACATACATACACACACACACACTCACACACACACACACACACACAATCACACACATCCTTAGGCTCCCCATGTCCTTGGTGTACTGCATAGCTGGATGGGTGTGTTTCAAAAAAGTGCCCAAAGTACTTACCTTAGGGCTGTGTGTCTGGGTCCTGCTTCTGGAAACTTTTTTTTTTTTTTTTTGACTTTCCAGAGAAAGGTTCCTCTATGTAGTTTTGGACCCAGTCCTGGTGCTGGCTACATAGACCAGGCTGGCCTTGAACTCGCAGAGATCTGCCAGCCTCTGCTTCCCTAGTGCTGCATACACACACGGAACACACACCCACACACTCACAAACACACACACAAACACACACACACACACATCCTAGGCTCCCCATATTTAGTGTACTGCACAGCTGGATGGGTGTGACACAGCTGGATGGGTGTGTTTCAAAAAAAGGCCAAGAATACTTAGCTGATGGTTGTGTGTTTGGGTCCTGCTTCTGGAATCCTTATTTTTGCCTTTCCAGATAGGGTTTCTCTGTGTAGTTTTGGAACCTGTCCCTGGTGCTTGCTACATAGACCAGGCTGGCCTTGAACTGGCAGAGATCTGCCAGCCTCAGCTTCCCTACTGCTGCGATTGAAGGTATGTGCCAACAACATACAGCATTGCTGCTGAAATCTTAAACATTCATGAGCCCCAGACTTGCATTCCCAGTGCAGTCACTATCAATCCTTGAATCTAAATTATTTGCTTTGAGTGCTTGGGATGTTTGCTTATGGATTATTAATATGAAGGGGTTAAATACGTCAAAGGGAATATTTACTTCAGGTTGCATGAATTATAGGACTGTTGATTGTCACCTCCAAAGGGCTGGCCCACAACCCATGAAAGAGTCTAATGTTGGGCATTGCTTTCAGGGACAGTGTTTTGTGCTGTCTAAAAAAAAAAAAAAAAAAAAAAAAAAAAAAAAAAAACTTTAGCTATCTTGAAGTCATTAAATCTTTCTGTTCCTCTTCTAAATTCTTAAACTTAGAATTTTTTTTTGAGTGTGTCTAAAATGTGTTACCAACTAAGGCTCATTATATTATGTTGTTGTATTGTTGTGTTCATGTTGAGAAGATTGCAGAGTTCTTTTGCTTGGATCAATTCCATTGTTGAGTTTTGAGGAAGTGATGGAAAGGTTGCAAGGCAGAGCTGAGGAGGTGCCCACACTCCCACCTTGTTTGGACAAGCAGGCTGTCAGAGAAACAAGTTCATGTGGGCCATGCCAGACCTGCTGTAGTTGCTACTTGGTACTTGGAGTTTCAATTAGACTATCTTATGACCTTTGTGAGTTAGAGCACAACTCCAAAAAGCTGTGGGAAACATGACTAAGGTTCCTGCTCCCAGGTGTCTCTAAGAATAAACCACAAAGGCCTCAGCCTCCCTGAACATCCAGCTAAAACTAAAACCCAGTGCTTAAAGAGCAGGATTCCCCTCTGTAAAGCAGGCTCTGAGTTGAGTGTTTCCTGTTGCTGGAAGGTGTTGTGAGGAGAAATGGTAGCTAGGTGGTGGTGTTTAGGTGTGTGTGTGCATGTAATGGAGACATCTAAACAGTATCAGCAAGGGAAAAGTGAAGATCCCTGCCACAGACATTTCAGTAGGCAACGGGAGTGCGGGGAGTCCAAGACTGGTTTGAACAGGTCAGGACTGCCTTCACCTTGACAGACAGACACAAACACACATGAGGAGGGTTTTGCCTGCTGCGATTTCTACTTTAGAGATCGGGTTTTCATGCACAAAGTTCAAGGAACAGATCTGTGGCCACAGGTTAAAATTTATAGACATACTAGAGAAAATCAGCAATTATTTTGGAGCATGAGATCTTAAAGACATCTCATGTTTATTTTGGCCTTCTTGTGGTCAGCTTACCAGGGATTTGATTTACTGAGTTTAGAGAATAATCATTGTCTCTGGTCAGTAGACTTAACAGTTTTGATAAGCACTCTTGTAGTGTTTTACTGATTTAGGGGCTCAAACTTTGGAGGAGGGACCTAGAAAGTATCCAGACTGTTGCAACACTCTCTTCTCAAAGGGAAGGAACTCTCTACAACCAGGATAAGTTTGATGAGGAGCACAGACAGCATCCACCTCCAGCAAGAATGAGGAAAGTAGGGCTTTTGTCTTTCTGTGCAAATGGATTGATCTCATGTGGCTATCCATGTGATAACTAGAGTAGAGGGTTAAGTCACAACTCCACAACCAAGAGACTTTAGAGTTAGGAACCAAGAATCTTCCCAAGAAGGAAGAGTGGGAGGGGGAGTGTCTTACCACCCCCTCCAAATGTAGAATGCTGGACTCTTGAGCTAGGATTGCTAAATGTAATCACCTGTAGGTAGGCTGTATTGGGAAGGGGAAGTTTGGCACAGCTTTTTTTGTTCCTGAGCTGTTATATCACACAGGCAAAACCTGAGCTAGTCCTGAAGTTTTCCAGCATGGAAGGAAACATACCAAGCCTGCTTATGACTTTGAAGTGGGGATTGCCTGAAATTCCAATGGAGACTGTGAGTGAGCTGGCAGGGCAAGAATCTATATAGGATATCTTTGTTGGGCGTTGGCACCTGTTTGCAAGAACGCACATAGTTACAGCTGGGGTGCTGGAACAAAATAGGCCTGCATACATACATACACACACACACACACACACACACACACACACACACACACACCCTTACACACACATCCCCCCATGTCCTTGGTGTACTGCATAGCTGGATGGGTGTGTTTTTCAAAAGTGCCCAAAGTACTTACCTTAGGGCTGTGTGTCTGGGTCCTGCTTCTGGAAACTTTTTTTTTTTTTTTTGACTTTCCGAGAAAGGTTTCCTCTATGTAGTTTTGAACCCAGTCCTGGTGCTGGCTACATAGACCAGGCTGGCCTTGAACTCGCAGAGATCTGCCAGCCTCTGCTTCCCTAGTGCTGCATACACACAGCGCACACTCACACACTCACACACACACACAAACACAAACACACACACACACACATCCATAGGCTCCCCATATCCTTGGTGTATTGCACAGCTGGATGGGTGTGATACAGCTGGATGGGTGTGTTTCAAAAAAGGGCCAAGAGTACTTAGCTGATGGTTGTGTGTTTGGGTCCTGCTTCTGGAATCCTTATTTTTGCCTTTCCAGATAGGGTTTCTCTGTGTAGTTTTGGAACCTGTCCTGGTGCTTGCTATATAGACCAGGCTGGCCTTGAACTGGCAGAGATCTGCCAGCCTCTGCTTCCCTAGTGCTGCGATTGAAGGCATGTGCCAACAACATACAGCATTGCTGCTGAAATCTTAAACATTCATGAGCCCCAGACTTGCATTCCCAGTGCAGTCACTATCAATCCTTGAATCTAAATTATTTGCTTTGAGTGCTTGGGATGTTTGCTTATGGATTATTAATATGAAGGGGGGAAATACGTCAAAGGGAATATTTACTTCAGGTTGCATGAATTATAGGACTGTTGATTGTCACCTACAAAGGGCTGGCCCACAACCCATGAAAGAGTTAATGTTGGGCATTGCTTTCAGGGACAGTGTTTTGTGCTGTCTAAAAAAAAAAAAAAAAAAAAAAAAAAAACTTTAGCTATCTTGAAGTCATTAAATCTTTCTGTTCCTCTTCTAAATTCTTAAACTTAGAATTTTTTTGGAGTGTGTCTAAAATGTGTTACCAACTAAGGCTCATTATATTATGTTGTTGTATTGTTGTGTTCATGTTGAGAAGATTGCAGAGTTCTTTTTGCTTGGATCAATTCCATTGTTGAGTTTTGAGGAAGTGATGGAAAGGTTGCAAGGCAGAGCTGAGGAGGTGCCCACACTCCCACCTTGTTTGGACAAGGAGGCTGTCAGAGAAACAAGTTCATGTGGGCCATGCCAGACCTGCTGTAGTTGCTACTTGGTACTTGGAGTTTCAATTAGACTATCTTATGACCTTTGTGAGTTAGAGCACAACTCCAAAAAGCTGTGGGAAACATGACTAAGGTTCCCTGCTCCCAGGTGTCTCTAAGAATAAACCACAAAGGCCTCAGCCTCCCTGAACATCCAGCTAAAACTAAAACCCAGTGTTTAAAGAGCAGGATTCCCCCTCTGTAAATCAGGCTCTGAGTTGAGTGTTTCCTGTTGCTGGAAGGTGTTGTGAGGAGAAATGGTAGCTAGGTGGTGGTGTTTAAGTGTGTGTTTGCATGTAATAGAGACATCTAAACAGTATCAGCAAGGGAAAAGTGAAGATCCCTGCCACAGACATTTCAGTAGGCAACGGGTGCGGAGTGCGGGTTGAACAGGTCAGGGACTGCCTTCACCTTGACAGACAGACACAAACACACATGAGGAGGTTTTTGCCTGCTGCGATTTCTACTTTAGAGATCGGGTTTTCATGCACAAAGTTCAAGGAACAGATCTGTGGCCACAGGTTAAAATTAATAGACATACTAGAGAAAATCAGCAATTATTTTGGAGCATGAGATCTTAAAGACATCTCATGTTTATTTTGGCCTTCTTGTGGTCAGCTTACCAGGGATTTGATTTACTGAGTTTAGAGAATAATCATTGTCTCTGGTCAGTAGACTTTTAACAGTTTTGATAAGCACTCTTGTAGTGTTTTACTGATTTAGGGGCTCAAACTTTGGAGGAGGACCTAGAAAGTATCCAGACTCTGTTGCAACACTCTCTTCTCAAGGGAAGGAACTCTCTAAAACCAGGATAAGTTTGATGAGGAGCACAGACAGCATCCACCTCCAGCAAGAATGAGGAAAGTAGGGCTTTTGTCTTTCTGTGCAAATGGATTGATCTCATGTGGCTATCCATGTGATAACTAGGAGTAGAGGGTTAAGTCACAACTCCACAACCAAGAGACTTTAGCGTTAGCAACCAAGAATCTTCCCAAGAAGGAAGAGTGGGAGGGAGGGTCTTACCACCCCCTCCAAATGTAGAATGCTGGACTCTTGAGCTAGGATTGCTAAATGTAATCACCTGTAGGTAGGCTGTGTTGGGAAGGAAGTTTGGCACAGCTTTTTTGTTCCTGAGCTGTTATATCACACAGGCAAAACCTGAGCTAGTCCTGAAGTTTTCCAGCATGGAAGGAAAACATACCAAGCCTGCTTATGACTTTGAAGTGGGGATTGCCTGAAATTCCAATGGAGACTGTGAGTGAGCTGGCAGGGCAAGAATCTATATAGGATATCTTTGTTGGGCGTTGGCACCTGTTTGCAAGAACGCACATAGTTACAGCTGGAGTGCTGGAACAAAATAGGCCTGCATTCATACATACACACACACACATACACACACACACACCCATACACACACATCCTTAGGCTCCCCATGTCCTTGGTGTACTGCATAGCTGGATGGGTGTGTTTCAAAAAGTGCCCAAAGTACTTACCTTAGGGCTGTGTGTCTGGGTCCTGCTTCTGGAAACTTTTTTTTTTTTTTTTTGACTTTCCGAGAAAGGTTTCCTCTTATGTAGTTTTGGACCCAGTCCTGGTGCTGGCTACATAGACCAGGCTGGCCTTGAACTCGCAGAGATCTGCCAGCCTCTGCTTCCCTAGTGCTGCATACACACACGCGCACAATCACACACTCACACACACACACACACACACACACACACACACACACATCCATAGGCTCCCCATATCCTTGGTGTATTGCACAGCTGGATGGGTGTGATACAGCTGGATGGGTGTGTTTCAAAAAAGGGCCAAGAATACTTAGCTGATGGTTGTGTGTTTGGGTCCTGCTTCTGGAATCCTTATTTTTGCCTTTCCAGATAGGGTTTCTCTGTGTAGTTTTGGAACCTGTCCTGGTGCTTGCAATATAGACCAGGCTGGCCTTGAACTGGCAGAGATCTGCCAGCCTCTGCTTCCCTAGTGCTGCGATTGAAGGCATGTGCCAACAACATACAGCATTGCTGCTGAAATCTTAAACATTCATGAGCCCCAGACTTGCATTCCCAGTGCAGTCACTATCAATCCTTGAATCTAAATTATTTGCTTTGAGTGCTTGGGATGTTTGCTTATGGATTATTAATATGAAGGGGGGAAATACTTCAAAGGGAATATTTACTTCAGGTTGCATGAATTATAGGACTGTTGCTTGTCACCTACAAAGGGCTGGCCCACAACCCATGAAAGAGTTAATGTTGGGCATTGCTTTCAGGGACGGTGTTTTGTGCTGTCTAAAAAAAAAAAAAAAAAAAAAAAAAAACTTTAGCTATCTTGAAGTCATTAAATCTTTCTGTTCCTCTTCTAAATTCTTAAACTTAGAATTTTTTTTTGGAGTGTGTCTAAATGTGTTACCAACTAAGGCTCATTATATTATGTTGTTGTATTGTTGTGTTCATGTTGAGAAGATTGCAGAGTTCTTTTGCTTGGATCAATTCCATTGTTGAGTTTTGAGGAAGTGATGGAAAGGTTGCAAGGCAGAGCTGAGGAGGTGCCCACACTCCCACCTTGTTTGGACAAGCAGGCTGTCAGAGAAACAAGTTCATGTGGGCCATGCCAGACCTGCTGTAGTTGCTACTTGGTACTTGGAGTTTCAATTAGACTATCTTATGACCTTTGTGAGTTAGAGCACAACTCCAAAAAGCTGTGGGAAACATGACTAAGGTTCCTGCTCCCAGGTGTCTCTAAGAATAAACCACAAAGGCCTCAGCCTCCCTGAACATCCAGCTAAAACTAAACCCAGTGTTTAAAGAGCAGGATTCCCCTCTGTAAAGCAGGCTCTGAGTTGAGTGTTTCCTGTTGCTGGAAGGTGTTGTGAGGAGAAATGGTAGCTAGGTGGTGGTGTTTAGGTGTGTGTGTGCATGTAATGGAGACATCTAAACAGTATCAGCAAGGGAAAAGTGAAGATCCCTGCCACAGACATTTCAGATGGCAACGGGAGTGCGTGGAGTCCAAGACTGGTTTGAACAGGTCAGGACTGCCTTCACCTTGACAGACAGACACAAACACACATGAGGAGGTTTTTGCCCTGCTGCGATTTCTACTTTAGAGATCGGGTTTTCATGCACAAAGTTCAAGGAACAGATCTGTGGCCACAGGTTAAAATTTATAGACATACTAGAGAAAATCAGCAATTATTTTGGAGCATGAGATCTTAAAGACATCTCATGTTTATTTTGGCCTTCTTGTGGTCAGCTTACCAGGGATTTGATTTACTGAGTTTAGAGAATAATCATTGTCTCTGGTCAGTAGACTTTAACAGTTTTGATAAGCACTCTTGTAGTGTTTTACTGATTTAGGGGCTCAAACTTTGGAGGAGGACCTAGAAAGTATCCAGACTGTTGCAACACTCTCTTCTCAAGGGAAGGAACTCTCTAAAACCAGGATAAGTTTGATGAGGAGCACAGACAGCATCCACCTCCAGCAAGAATGAGGAAAGTAGGGCTTTTGTCTTTCTGTGCAAATGGATTGATCTCATGTGGCTATCCATGTGATAACTAGAGTAGAGGGTTAAGTCACAACTCCACAACCAAGAGACTTTAGAGTTAGGAACCAAGAATCTTCCCAAGAAGGAAGAGTGGGAGGGGGAGTGTCTTACCACCCCTCCAAATGTAGAATGCTGGACTCTTGAGCTAGGATTGCTAAATGTAATCACCTGTAGGTAGGCTGTGTTGGGAAGGGAAGTTTGGCACAGCTTTTTTTGTTCCTGAGCTGTTATATCACACAGGCAAAACCTGAGCTAGTCCTGAAGTTTTCCAGCATGGAAGGAAAACATACCAAGCCTGCTTATGACTTTGAAGTGGGGATTGCCTGAAATTCCAATGGAGACTGTGAGTGAGCTGGCAGGGCAAGAATCTTATAGGATATCTTTGTTGGGTGTTGGCACCTGTTTGCAAGAACGCACATAGTTACAGCTGGGGTGCTGGAACAAAATAGGCCTGCATACATACACATACACACACACACACACACACACACACACACACACACCCATACACATCCTTAGGCTCCCCATGTCCTTGGTGTACTGCATAGCTGGATGGGTGTGTTTCAAAAAAGTGCCCAAAGTACTTACCTTAGGGCTGTGTGTCTGGGTCCTGCTTCTGGAAACTTCTTTTTTTTTTTTTTTTTTGACTTTCCGAGAAAGGTTTCCTCTATGTAGTTTTGGACCCAGTCCTGGTGCTGGCTACATAGACCAGGCTGGCCTTGAACTCGCAGAGATCTGCCAGCCTCTGCTTCCCTAGTGCTGCATACACACAGGCGCACACACACACACTCACACACACACACACACACACACACACACACACATCCATAGGCTCCCATATCCTTGGTGTACTGCACAGCTGGATGGGTGTGACACAGCTGGATGGGTGTGTTTCAAAAAAAGGGCCAAGAATACTTAGCTGATGGTTGTGTGTTTGGGTCCTGCTTCTGGAATCCTTATTTTTGCCTTTCGAGATAGGGTTTCTCTGTGTAGTTTTGGAACCTGTCCTGGTGCTTGCAACATAGGCCAGGCTGGCCTTGAACTGGCAGAGATCTGCCAGCCTCTGCTTCCCTAGTGCTGCGATTGAAGGCATGTGCCAACAACATACAGCATTGCTGCTGAAATCTTAAACATTCATGAGCCCCAGACTTGCATTCCCAGTGCAGTCACTATCAATCCTTGAATCTAAATTATTTGCTTTGAGTGCTTGGGATGTTTGCTTATGGATTATTAATTTGAAGGGGGGAAATACGTCAAAGGGAATATTTACTTCAGGTTGCATGAATTATAGGACTGTTGATTGTCACCTCCAAAGGGCTGGCCCACAACCCATGAAAGATCTAATGTTGGGCATTGCTTTCAGGGACAGTGTTTTGTGCTGTCTAAAAAAAAAAAAAAAAAACTTTAGCTAACTTGAAGTCATTAAATCTTTCTGTTCCTCTTCTAAATTCTTAACCTTAGAATTTTTTTTTGGAGTGTGTCTAAAATGTGTTACCAACTAAGGCTCATTATATTATGTTGTTGTATTGTTGTGTTCATGTTGAAAAGATTGCAGAGTTCTTTTGCTTGGATCAATTCCATTGTTGAGTTTTGAGGAAGTGATGGAAAGGTTGCAAGGCAGAGCTGAGGAGGTGCCCACACTCCCACCTTGTTTGGACAAGCAGGCTGTCAGAGAAACAAGTTCATGTGGGCCATGCCAGACCTGCTGTAGTTGCTACTTGGTACTTGGAGTTTCAATTAGACTATCTTATGACCTTTGTGAGTTAGAGCACAACTCCAAAAAGCTGTGGGAAACATGACTAAGGTTCCTGCTCCCAGGTGTCTCTAAGAATAAACCACAAAGGCCTCAGCCTCCCTGAACATCCAGCTAAAACTAAAACCCAGTGTTTAAAGAGCAGGATTCCCCTCTGTAAAGCAGGCTCTGAGTTGAGTGTTTCCTGTTGCTGGAAGGTGTTGTGAGGAGAAATGGTAGCTAGGTGGTGGTGTTTAGGTGTGTGTGTGCATGTAATGGAGACATCTAAACAGTATCAGCAAGGGAAAAGTGAAGATCCCTGCCACAGACATTTCAGTTGGCAACGGGAGTGCGTGGAGTCCAAGACTGGTTTGAACAGGTCAGGACTGCCTTCACCTTGACAGACAGACACAAACACACTTGAGGAGGTTTTTGCCTGCTGCGATTTCTACTTTAGAGATCGGGTTTTCATGCACAAAGTTCAAGGAACAGATCTGTGGCCACAGGTTAAAATTTATAGACATACTAGAGAAAATCAGCAATTATTTTGGAGCATGAGATCTTAAAGACATCTCATGTTTATTTTGGCCTTCTTGTGGTCAGCTTACCAGGGATTTGATTTACTGAGTTTAGAGAATAATCATTGTCTCTGGTCAGTAGACTTTTAACAGTTTTGATAAGCACTCTTGTAGTGTTTTACTGATTTAGGGGCTCAAACTTTGGAGGAGGACCTAGAAAGTATCCAGACTGTTGCAACACTCTCTTCTCAAGGGAAGGAACTCTCTATAACCAGGATAAGTTTGATGAGGAGCACAGACAGCATCCACCTCCAGCAAGAATGAGGAAAGTAGGGCTTTTGTCTTTCTGTGCAAATGGATTGATCTCATGTGGCTATCCATGTGATAACTAGAGTAGAGGGTTAAGTCACAACTCCACAACCAAGAGACTTTAGAGTTAGGAACCAAGAATCTTCCCAAGAAGGAAGAGTGGGAGGGAGTGTCTTACCACCCCCTCCAAATGTAGAATGCTGGACTCTTGAGCTAGGATTGCTAAATGTAATCACCTGTAGGTAGGCTGTGTTGGGAAGGGAAGTTTGGCACAGCTTTTTTTGTTCCTGAGCTGTTATATCACACAGGCAAAACCTGAGCTAGTCCTGAAGTTTTCCAGCATGGAAGGAAAACATACCAAGCCTGCTTATGACTTTGAAGTGGGGATTGCCTGAAATTCCAATGGAGACTGTGAGTGAGCTGGCAGGGCAAGAATCTATATAGGATATCTTTGTTGGGCGTTGGCACCTGTTTGCAAGAATGCACATAGTTACAGCTGGGGTGCTGGAACAAAATAGGCCTGCATACATACATACATACACACACACACACACACACACACACACACATCCTTAGGCTCCCCATGTCCTTGGTGTACTGCATAGCTGGATGGGTGTGTTTCAAAAAGTGCCCAAAGTACTTACCTTAGGGCTGTGTGTCTGGGTCCTGCTTCTGGAAACTTTTTTTTTTTTTTTTGACTTTCCGAGAAAGGTTTCCTCTATGTAGTTTTGGACCCAGTCCTGGTGCTGGCTACATAGACCAGGCTGGCCTTGAACTCGCAGAGATCTGCCAGCCTCTGCTTCCCTAGTGCTGCATACACACACGCACACACTCACCACACTCACACACACACACACACACACACACACACACACATCCATAGGCTCCCCATATCCTTGGTGTACTGCACAGCTGGATGGGTGTGACACATCTGGATGGGTGTGTTTCAAAAAAAAGGCCAAGAGTACTTAGCTGATGGTTGTGTGTTTGGGTCCTGCTTCTGGAATCCTTATTTTTGCCTTTCGAGATAGGGTTTCTCTGTGTAGTTTTGGAACCTGTCCTGGTGGTTGCAACATAGACCAGGCTGGCCTTGAACTGGCAGAGATCTGCCAGCCTCTGCTTCCCCTAGTGCTGCGATTGAAGGCATGTGCCAATAACATACAGCATTGCTGCTGAAATCTTATACATTCATGAGCCCCAGACTTGCATTCCCAGGGCAGTCACTATCAATCCTTGAATCTAAATTATTTGCTTGGAGTGCTTGGGATGTTTGCTTATGGATTATTAATATGAAGGGGGAAATACATCAAAGGGAGTATTTACTTCAGGTTGCATGAATTATAGGACTGTTGATTGTCACCTCCAAAGGGCTGGCCCACAACCCATGAAAGATCTAATGTTGGGCATTGCTTTCAGGGACAGTGTTTTGTGCTGTCTAAAAAAAAAAAAATTTAGCTATCTTGAAGTGATTAAATCTTTCTGTTCCTCTTCTAAATTCTTAAACTTAGAATTTTTTTTTGGAGTGTGTCTAAAATGTGTTACCAACTAAGGCTCATTATATTATGTTGTTGTATTGTTGTGTTCATGTTGAGAAGATTGCAGAGTTCTTTTGCTTGGATCAATTCCATTGTTGAGTTTTGAGGAAGTGATGGAAAGGTTGCAAGGCAGAGCTGAGGAGGTGCCCACACTCCCACCTTGTTTGGACAAGCAGGCTGTCAGAGAAACAAGTTCATGTGGGCCATGCCAGACCTGCTGTAGTTGCTACTTGGTACTTGGAGTTTCAATTAGACTATCTTATGACCTTTGTGAGTTAGAGCACAACTCCAAAAAGCTGTGGGAAACATGACTAAGGTTCCTGCTCCCAGGTGTCTCTAAGAATAAACCACAAAGGCCTCAGCCTCCCTGAACATCCAGCTAAAACTAAAACCCAGTGTTTAAAGAGCAGGATTCCCCTCTGTAAAGCAGGCTCTGAGTTGAGTGTTTCCTGTTGCTGGAAGGTGTTGTGAGGAGAAATGGTAGCTAGGTGGTGGTGTTTAGGTGTGTGTGTGCATGTAATGGAGACATCTAAACAGTATCAGCAAGGGAAAAGTGAAGATCCCTGCCACAGACATTTCAGTAGGCAACGGGAGTGCGCGGGGAGTCCAAGACTGGTTTGAACAGGTCAGGACTGCCTTCACCTTGACAGACAGACACAAACACACTTGAGGAGGTTTTTGCCTGCTGCGATTTCTACTTTAGAGATCGGGTTTTCATGCACAAAGTTCAAGGAACAGATCTGTGGCCACAGGTTAAAATTTATAGACATACTAGAGAAAATCAGCAATTATTTTGGAGCATGAGATCTTAAAGACATCTCATGTTTATTTTGGCCTTCTTGTGGTCAGCTTACCAGGGATTTGATTTACTGAGTTTAGAGAATAATCATTGTCTCTGGTCAGTAGACTTTTAACAGTTTTGATAAGCACTCTTGTAGTGCTTTACTGATTTAGGGGCTCAAACTTTGGAGGAGGACCTAGAAAGTATCCAGACTGTTGCAACACTCTCTTCTCAAGGGAAGGAACTCTCTAAAACCAGGATAAGTTTGATGAGGAGCACAGACAGCATCCACCTCCAGCAAGAATGAGGAAAGTAGGGCTTTTGTCTTTCTGTGCAAATGGATTGATCTCATGTGGCTATCCATGTGATAACTAGAGTAGAGGGTTAAGTCACAACTCCACAACCAAGAGACTTTAGAGTTAGGAACCAAGAATCTTCCCAAGAAGGAAGAGTGGGAGGGGAGGGTCTTACCACCCCCCTCCAAATGTAGAATGCTGGACTCTTGAGCTAGGATTGCTAAATGTAATCACCTGTAGGTAGGCTGTGTTGGGAAGGGAAGTTTGGCACAGCTTTTTTTGTTCCTGAGCTGTTATATCACACAGGCAAAACCTGAGCTAGTCCTGAAGTTTTGCAGCATGGAAGGAAAACATACCAAGCCTGCTTATGACTTTGAAGTGGGGATTGCCTGAAATTCCAATGGAGACTGTGAGTGAGCTGGCAGGGCAAGAATCTATATAGGATATCTTTGTTGGGCGTTGGCACTTGTTTGCAAGAATGCACATAGTTACAGCTGGGGTGCTGGAACAAAATAGGCCTGCATACATACATACACACACACACACACACACACACACACACACACATCCTTAGGCTCCCCATGTCCTTGGTGTACTGCATAGCTGGATGGGTGTGTTTCAAAAAAGTGCCCAAAGTACTTACCTTAGGGCTGTGTGTCTGGGTCCTGCTTCTGGAAACTTTTTTTTTTTTTTTTTGACTTTCCGAGAAAGGTTTCCTCTATGTAGTTTTGGACCCAGTCCTGGTGCTGGCTACATAGACCAGGCTGGCCTTGAACTCGCAGAGATCTGCCAGCCTCTGCTTCCCTAGTGCTGCATACACACACGCGCACACTCACACACTCACACACACACACACACAAACACACACACATCCATAGGCTCCCCATATCCTTGGTGTACTGCACAGCTGGATGGGTGTGACACATCTGGATGGGTGTGTTTCAAAAAAGGGCCAAGAGTACTTAGCTGATGGTTGTGTGTTTGGGTCCTGCTTCTGGAATCCTTATTTTTGCCTTTCGAGATAGGGTTTCTCTGTGTAGTTTTGGAACCTGTCCTGGTGGTTGCAACATAGACCAGGCTGGCCTTGAACTGGCAGAGATCTGCCAGCCTCTGCTTCCCTAGTGCTGCGATTGAAGGCATGTGCCAACAACATACAGCATTGCTGCTGAAATCTTAAACATTCATGAGCCCCAGACTTGCATTCCCAGTGCAGTCACTATCAATCCTTGAATCTAAATTATTTGCTTTGAGTGCTTGGGATGTTTGCTTATGGATTATTAATTTGAAGGGGGAAATACATCAAAGGGAATATTTACTTCAGGTTGCATGAATTATAGGACTGTTGATTGTCACCTCCAAAGGGCTGGCCCACAACCCATGAAAGATCTAATGTTGGGCATTGCTTTCAGGGACAGTGTTTTGTGCTGTCTAAAAAAAAAAAAAAAAAAATTAGCTATCTTGAAGTCATTAAATCTTTCTGTTCCTCTTCTAAATTCTTAAACTTAGAATTTTTTTTGGAGTGTGTCTAAAATGTGTTACCAACTAAGGCTCATTATATTATGTTGTTGTATTGTTGTGTTCATGTTGAGAAGATTGCAGAGTTCTTTTGCTTGGATCAATTCCATTGTTGAGTTTTGAGGAAGTGATGGAAAGGTTGCAAGGCAGAGCTGAGGAGGTGCCCACACTCCCACCTTGTTTGGACAAGCAGGCTGTCAGAGAAACAAGTTCATGTGGGCCATGCCAGACCTGCTGTAGTTGCTACTTGGTACTTGGAGTTTCAATTAGACTATCTTATGACCTTTGTGAGTTAGAGCACAACTCCAAAAAGCTGTGGGAAACATGACTAAGGTTCCTGCTCCCAGGTGTCTCTAAGAATAAACCACAAAGGCCTCAGCCTCCCTGAACATCCAGCTAAAACTAAAACCCAGTGTTTAAATAGCAGGATTCCCCTCTGTAAACCAGGCTCTGAGTTGAGTGTTTCCTGTTGCTGGAACGTGTTGTGAGGAGAAATGGTAGCTAGGTGGTGGTGTTTAGGTGTGTGTGTGCATGTAATGGAGACATCTAAACAGTATCAGCAAGGGAAAAGTGAAGATCCCTGCCACAGACATTTCAGTAGGCAACGGGAGTGCCGGGAGTCCAAGACTGGTTTGAACAGGTCAGGACTGCCTTCACCTTGACAGACAGACACAAACACACTTGAGGAGGTTTTTGCCTGCTGCGATTTCTACTTTAGAGATCGGGTTTTCATGCACAAAGTTCAAGGAACAGATCTGTGGCCACAGGTTAAAATTTATAGACATACTAGAGAAAATCAGCAATTATTTTGGAGCATGAGATCTTAAAGACATCTCATGTTTATTTTGGCCTTCTTGTGGTCAGCTTACCAGGGATTTGATTTACTGAGTTTAGAGAAAAATCATTGTCTCTGGTCAGTAGACTTTTAACAGTTTTGATAAGCACTCTTGTAGTGTTTTACTGATTTAGGGGCTCAAACTTTGGAGGAGGACCTAGAAAGTATCCAGACTGTTGCAACACTCTCTTCTCAAGGGAAGGAACTCTCTACAACCAGGATAAGTTTGATGAGGAGCACAGACAGCATCCACCTCCAGCAAGAATGAGGAAAGTAGGGCTTTTGTCTTTCTGTGCAAATGGATTGATCTCATGTGGCTATCCATGTGATAACTAGAGTAGAGGGTTAAGTCACAACTCCACAACCAAGAGACTTTAGAGTTAGGAACCAAGAATCTTCCCAAGAAGGAAGAGTGGGAGGGGAGGGTCTTACCACCCCCTCCAAATGTAGAATGCTGGACTCTTGAGCTAGGATTGCTAAATGTAATCACCTGTAGGTAGGCTGTGTTGGGAAGGGAAGTTTGGCACAGCTTTTTTTGTTCCTGAGCTGTTATATCACACAGGCAAAACCTGAGCTAGTCCTGAAGTTTTCCAGCATGGAAGGAAAACATACCAAGCCTGCTTATGACTTTGAAGTGGGGATTGCCTGAAATTCCAATGGAGACTGTGAGTGAGCTGGCAGGGCAAGAATCTATATAGGATATCTTTGTTGGGCGTTGGCACCTGTTTGCAAGAATGCACATAGTTACAGCTGGGGTGCTGGAACAAAATAGGCCTGCATACATACACACACACATACACACACACACACACACACCCACACACACATCCTTAGGCTCCCCATGTCCTTGGTGTACTGCATAGCTGGATGGGTGTGTTTCAAAAGTGCCCAAAGTACTTACCTTAGGGCTGTGTGTCTGGGTCCTGCTTCTGGAAACTTTTTTTTTTTTTTTTTTGACTTTCCGAGAAAGGTTTCCTCTATGTAGTTTTGGACCCAGTCCTGGTGCTGGCTACATAGACCAGGCTGGCCTTGAACTCGCAGAGATCTGCCAGCCTCTGCTTCCCTAGTGCTGCATACACACACGCACACTCACACACTCACACACACACACACAAACACACCACACACACACACATCCATAGGCTCCCCATATCCTTGGTGTACTGCACAGCTGGATGGGTGTGACACAGCTGGATGGGTGTGTTTCAAAAAAGGGCCAAGAATACTTAGCTGATGGTTGTGTGTTTGGGTCCTGCTTCTGGAATCCTTATTTTTGCCTTTCGAGATAGGGTTTCTCTGTGTAGTTTTGGAACCTGTCCTGGTGCTTGCTACATAGACCAGGCTGGCCTTGAACTGGCAGAGATCTGCCAGCCTCTGCTTCCCTAGTGCTGCGATTGAAGGCATGTGCCAACAACATACAGCATTGCTGCTGAAATCTTAAACATTCATGAGCCCCAGACTTGCATTCCCAGTGCAGTCACTATCAATCCTTGAATCTAAATTATTTGCTTTGAGTGCTTGGGATGTTTGCTTATGGATTATTAATATGAAGGGGGGAAATACATCAAAGGGAATATTTACTTCAGGTTGCATGAATTATAGGACTGTTGATTGTCACCTCCAAAGGGCTGGCCCACAACCCATGAAAGATCTAATGTTGGGCATTGCTTTCAGGGACAGTGTTTTGTGCTGTCTAAAAAAAAAAAAAAAAAAAAACTTTAGCTATCTTGAAGTCATTAAATCTTTCTGTTCCTCTTCTAAATTCTTAAACTTAGAATTTTTTTTGGAGTGTGTCTAAAATGTGTTACCAACTAAGGCTCATTATATTATGTTGTTGTATTGTTGTGTTCATGTTGAGAAGATTGCAGAGTTCTTTTGCTTGGATCAATTCCATTGTTGAGTTTTGAGGAAGTGATGGAAAGGTTGCAAGGCAGAGCTGAGGAGGTGCCCACACTCCCACCTTGTTTGGACAAGCAGGCTGTCAGAGAAACAAGTTCATGTGGGCCATGCCAGACCTGCTGTAGTTGCTACTTGGTACTTGGAGTTTCAATTAGACTATCTTATGACCTTTGTGAGTTAGAGCACAACTCCAAAAGCTGTGGGAAACATGACTAAGGTTCCTGCTCCCAGGTGTCTCTAAGAATAAACCACAAAGGCCTCAGCCTCCCTGAACATCCAGCTAAAACTAAAACCCAGTGTTTAAAGAGCAGGATTCCCCTCTGTAAAGCAGGCTCTGAGTTGAGTGTTTCCTGTTGCTGGAAGGTGTTGTGAGGAGAAATGGTAGCTAGGTGGTGGTGTTTAGGTGTGTGTGTGCATGTAATGGAGACATCTAAACAGTATCAGCAAGGGAAAAGTGAAGATCCCTGCCACAGACATTTCAGTAGGCAACGGTACTGCGTGGAGTCCAAGACTGGTTTGAACAGGTCAGGACTGCCTTCACCTTGACAGACAGACACAAACACACTTGAGGAGGTTTTTGCCTGCTGCGATTTCTACTTTAGAGATCGGGTTTTCATGCACAAAGTTCAAGGAACAGATCTGTGGCCACAGGTTAAAATTTATAGACATACTAGAGAAAATCAGCAATTATTTTGGAGCATGAGATCTTAAAGACATCTCATGTTTATTTTGGCCTTCTTGTGGTCAGCTTACCAGGGATTTGATTTACTGAGTTTAGAGAATAATCATTGTCTCTGGTCAGTAGACTTTTAACAGTTTTGATAAGCACTCTTGTAGTGTTTTACTGATTTAGGGGCTCAAACTTTGGAGGAGGACCTAGAAAGTATCCAGACTGTTGCAACACTCTCTTCTCAAGGGAAGGAACTCTCTACAACCAGGATAAGTTTGATGAGGAGCACAGACAGCATCCACCTCCAGCAAGAATGAGGAAAGTAGGGCTTTTGTCTTTCTGTGCAAATGGATTGATCTCATGTGGCTATCCATGTGATAACTAGAGTAGAGGGTTAAGTCACAACTCCACAACCAAGAGACTTTAGAGTTAGGAACCAAGAATCTTCCCAAGAAGGAAGAGTGGGAGGGGGAGTGTCTTACCACCCCCTCCAAATGTAGAATGCTGGACTCTTGAGCTAGGATTGCTAAATGTAATCACCTGTAGGTAGGCTGTGTTGGGAAGGGAAGTTTGGCACAGCTTTTTTTGTTCCTGAGCTGTTATATCACACAGGCAAAACCTGAGCTAGTCCTGAAGTTTTCCAGCATGGAAGGAAAACATACCAAGCCTGCTTATGACTTTGAAGTGGGGATTGCCTGAAATTCCAATGGAGACTGTGAGTGAGCTGGCAGGGCAAGAATCTATATAGGATATATTTGTTGGGCGTTGGCACCTGTTTGCAAGAACGCACATAGTTACAGCTGGGGTGCTGGAACAAAATAGGCCTGCATACATACATACACACACACACATACACACACACACACCCATACACACACATCCTTAGGCTCCCCATGTCCTTGGTGTACTGCATAGCTGGATGGGTGTGTTTCAAAAAAGTGCCCAAAGTACTTACCTTAGGGCTGTGTGTCTGGGTCCTGCTTCTGGAAACTTTTTTTTTTTTTTTTTTGACTTTCCGAGAAAGGTTTCCTCTATGTAGTTTTGGACCCAGTCCTGGTGCTGGCTACATAGACCAGGCTGGCCTTGAACTCGCAGAGATCTGCCAGCCTCTGCTTCCCTAGTGCTGCATACACACACGCGCACACTCACACACACACACACACACACACAAACAACACACACACACACACACATCCATAGGCTCCCCATATCCTTGGTGTATTGCACAGCTGGATGGGTGTGACACAGCTGGATGGGTGTGTTTCAAAAAAGGGCCAAGAATACTTAGCTGATGGTTGTGTGTTTGGGTCCTGCTTCTGGAATCCTTATTTTTGCCTTTCGAGATAGGGTTTCTCTGTGTAGTTTTGGAACCTGTCCTGGTGCTTGCTACATAGACCAGGCTGGCCTTGAACTGGCAGAGATCTGCCAGCCTCTGCTTCCCTAGTGCTGCGATTGAAGGCATGTGCCAACAACATACAGCATTGCTGCTGAAATCTTAAACATTCATGAGCCCCAGACTTGCATTCCCAGTGCAGTCACTATCAATCCTTGAATCTAAATTATTTGCTTTGAGTGCTTGGGATGTTTGCTTATGGATTATTAATATGAAGGAGGGAAATACGTCAAAGGGAATATTTACTTCAGGTTGCATGAATTATAGGACTGTTGATTGTCACCTCCAAAGGGCTGGCCCACAACCCATGAAAGATCTAATGTTGGGCATTGCTTTCAGGGACAGTGTTTTGTGCTGTCTAAAAAAAAAAAAAAAAAAAAAAAAAAAAAAACTTTAGCTAACTTGAAGTCATTAAATCTTTCTGTTCTTCTTCTAAATTCTTAAACTTAGAATTTTTTTTGGAGTGTGTCTAAAATGTGTTACCAACTAAGGCTCATTATATTATGTTGTTGTATTGTTGTGTTCATGTTGAAAAGATTGCAGAGTTCTTTTGCTTGGATCAATTCCATTGTTGAGTTTTGAGGAAGTGATGGAAAGGTTGCAAGGCAGAGCTGAGGAGGTGCCCACACTCCCACCTTGTTTGGACAAGCAGGCTGTCAGAGAAACAAGTTCATGTGGGCCATGCCAGACCTGCTGTAGTTGCTACTTGGTACTTGGAGTTTCAATTAGACTATCTTATGACCTTTGTGAGTTAGAGCACAACTCCAAAAAGCTGTGGGAAACATGACTAAGGTTCCTGCTCCCAGGTGTCTCTAAGAATAAACCACAAAGGCCTCAGCCTCCCTGAACATCCAGCTAAAACTAAAACCCAGTGTTTAAAGAGCAGGATTCCCCTCTGTAAAGCAGGCTCTGAGTTGAGTGTTTCCTGTTGCTGGAAGGTGTTGTGAGGAGAAATGGTAGCTAGGTGGTGGTGTTTAGGTGTGTGTGTGCATGTAATGGAGACATCTAAACAGTATCAGCAAGGGAAAAGTGAAGATCCCTGCCACAGACATTTCAGTAGGCAACGGGAGTGCGGGGAGTCCAAGACTGGTTTGAACAGGTCAGGACTGCCTTCACCTTGACAGACAGACACAAACACACTTGAGGAGGTTTTTGCCTGCTGCGATTTCTACTTTAGAGATCGGGTTTTCATGCACAAAGTTCAAGGAACAGATCTGTGGCCACAGGTTAAAATTTATAGACATACTAGAGAAAATCAGCAATTATTTTGGAGCATGAGATCTTAAAGACATCTCATGTTTATTTTGGCCTTCTTGTGGTCAGCTTACCAGGGATTTGATTTACTGAGTTTAGAGAAAAATCATTGTCTCTGGTCAGTAGACTTTTAACAGTTTTGATAAGCACTCTTGTAGTGTTTTACTGATTTAGGGGCTCAAACTTTGGAGGAGGACCTAGAAAGTATCCAGACTGTTGCAACACTCTCTTCTCAAGGGAAGGAACTCTCTACAACCAGGATAAGTTTGATGAGGAGCACAGACAGCATCCACCTCCAGCAAGAATGAGGAAAGTAGGGCTTTTGTCTTTCTGTGCAAATGGATTGATCTCATGTGGCTATCCATGTGATAACTAGAGTAGAGGGTTAAGTCACAACTCCACAACCAAGAGACTTTAGAGTTAGGAACCAAGAATCTTCCCAAGAAGGAAGAGTGGGAGGGGAGTGTCTTACCACCCCCTCCAAATGTAGAATGCTGGACTCTTGAGCTAGGATTGCTAAATGTAATCACCTGTAGGTAGGCTGTGTTGGGAAGGGAAGTTTGGCACAGCTTTTTTTGTTCCTGAGCTGTTATATCACAGAGGCAAAACCTGAGCTAGTCCTGAAGTTTTCCAGCATGGAAGGAAAACATACCAAGCCTGCTTATGACTTTGAAGTGGGGATTGCCTGAAATTCCAATGGAGACTGTGAGTGAGCTGGCAGGGCAAGAATCTATATAGGATATATTTGTTGGGCGTTGGCACCTGTTTGCAAGAACGCACATAGTTACAGCTGGGGTGCTGGAACAAAATAGGCCTGCATACATACATACACACACACACACACACACACACACACCCCCGCACACATACACACACATCCTTAGGCTCCCCATGTCCTTGGTGTACTGCATAGCTGGATGGGTGTGTTTCAAAAAAGTGCCCAAAGTACTTACCTTAGGGCTGTGTGTCTGGGTCCTGCTCCTGGAAACTTTTTTTTTTTTTTTTTTTGACTTTCCGAGAAAGGTTTCCTCTATGTAGTTTTGAACCCAGTCCTGGTGCTGGCTACATAGACCAGGCTGGCCTTGAACTCGCAGAGATCTGCCAGCCTCTGCTTCCCTAGTGCTGCATACACACACGCGCACACTCACACACTCACACACACACACACAAACACACACACACACACACACATCCATAGGCTCCCCATATCCTTGGTGTATTGCACAGCTGGATGGGTGTGATACAGCTGGATGGGTGTGTTTCAAAAAAGGGCCAAGAATACTTAGCTGATGGTTGTGTGTTTGGGTCCTGCTTCTGGAATCCTTATTTTTGCCTTTCGAGATAGGGTTTCTCTGTGTAGTTTTGGAACCTGTCCTGGTGCTTGCTACATAGACCAGGCTGGCCTTGAACTGGCAGAGATCTGCCAGCCTCTGCTTCCCTAGTGCTGCGATTGAAGGCATGTGCCAACAACATACAGCATTGCTGCTGAAATCTTAAAAATTCATGAGCCCCAGACTTGCATTCCCAGTGCAGTCACTATCAATCCTTGAATCTAAATTATTTGCTTTGAGTGCTTGGGATGTTTGCTTATGGATTATTAATATGAAGGGGGGAAATACTTCAAAGGGAATATTTACTTCAGGTTGCATGAATTATAGGACTGTTGATTGTCACCTACAAAGGGCTGGCCCACAACCCATGAAAGAGTTAATGTTGGGCATTGCTTTCAGGGACGGTGTTTTGTGCTGTCTAAAAAAAAAAAAAAAAAAAAAAAACTTTAGCTATCTTGAAGTCATTAAATCTTTCTGTTCCTCTTCTAAATTCTTAAACTTAGAATTTTTTTTGGAGTGTGTCTAAAATGTGTTACCAACTAAGGCTCATTATATTATGTTGTTGTATTGTTGTGTTCATGTTGAGAAGATTGCAGAGTTCTTTTGCTTGGATCAATTCCATTGTTGAGTTTTGAGGAAGTGATGGAAAGGTTGCAAGGCAGAGCTGAGGAGGTGCCCACACTCCCACCTTGTTTGGACAAGCAGGCTGTCAGAGAAACAAGTTCATGTGGGCCATGCCAGACCTGCTGTAGTTGCTACTTGGTACTTGGAGTTTCAATTAGACTATCTTATGACCTTTGTGAGTTAGAGCACAACTCCAAAAAGCTGTGGGAAACATGACTAAGGTTCCTGCTCCCAGGTGTCTCTAAGAATAAACCACAAAGGCCTCAGCCTCCCTGAACATCCAGCTAAAACTAAAACCCAGTGTTTAAAGAGCAGGATTCCCCTCTGTAAAGCAGGCTCTGAGTTGAGTGTTTCCTGTTGCTGGAAGGTGTTGTGAGGAGAAATGGTAGCTAGGTGGTGGTGTTTAGGTGTGTGTGTGCATGTAATGGAGACATCTAAACAGTATCAGCAAGGGAAAAGTGAAGATCCCTGCCACAGACATTTCAGATGGCAACGGGAGTGCAGTGGAGTCCAAGACTGGTTTGAACAGGTCAGGACTGCCTTCACCTTGACAGACAGACACAAACACACTTGAGGAGGTTTTTGCCTGCTGCGATTTCTACTTTAGAGATCGGGTTTTCATGCACAAAGTTCAAGGAACAGATCTGTGGCCACAGGTTAAAATTTTAGACTTACTAGAGAAAATCAGCAATTATTTTGGAGCATGAGATCTTAAAGACATCTCATGTTTATTTTGGCCTTCTAGTGGTCAGCTTACCAGGGATTTGATTTACTGAGTTTAGAGAATAATCATTGTCTCTGGTCAGTAGACTTTTAACAGTTTTGATAAGCACTCTTGTAGTGTTTTACTGATTTAGGGGCTCAAACTTTGGAGGAGGACCTAGAAAGTATCCAGACTGTTGCAACACTCTCTTCTCAAGGGAAGGAACTCTCTACAACCAGGATAAGTTTGATGAGGAGCACAGACAGCATCCACCTCCAGCAAGAATGAGGAAAGTAGGGCTTTTGTCTTTCTGTGCAAATGGATTGATCTCATGTGGCTATCCATGTGATAACTAGAGTAGAGGGTTAAGTCACAACTCCACAACCAAGAGACTTTAGCGTTAGGAACCAAGAATCTTCCCAAGAAGGAAGAGTGGGAGGGGAGGGTCTTACCACCCCCTCCAAATGTAGAATGCTGGACTCTTGAGCTAGGATTGCTAAATGTAATCACCTGTAGGTAGGCTGTGTTGGGAAGGGAAGTTTGGCACAGCTTTTTTTGTTCCTGAGCTGTTATATCACACAGGCAAAACCTGAGCTAGTCCTGAAGTTTTCCAGCATGGAAGGAAAACATACCAAGCCTGCTTATGACTTTGAAGTGGGGATTGCCTGAAATTCCAATGGAGACTGTGAGTGAGCTGGCAGGGCAAGAATCTATATAGGATATATTTGTTGGGTGTTGGCACCTGTTTGCAAGAACGCACATAGTTACAGCTGGAGTGCTGGAACAAAATAGGCCTGCATACATACATACACACACACACACACACACACACACACACACACACATACACACACATCCTTAGGCTCCCCATGTCCTTGGTGTACTGCATAGCTGGATGGGTGTGTTTCAAAAAAGTGCCCAAAGTACTTACCTTAGGGCTGTGTGTCTGGGTCCTGCTTCTGGAAACTTTTTTTTTTTTTTTTGACTTTCCGAGAAAGGTTTCCTCTATGTAGTTTTGGACCCAGTCCTGGTGCTGGCTACATAGACCAGGCTGGCCTTGAACTCGCAGAGATCTGCCAGCCTCTGCTTCCCTAGTGCTGCATACACACACGCGCACACTCACACACTCACACACACACACACAAACACACACACACACACACACACATCCATAGGCTCCCCATATCCTTGGTGTATTGCACAGCTGGATGGGTGTGATACAGCTGGATGGGTGTGTTTCAAAAAAGGGCCAAGAATACTTAGCTGATGGTTGTGTGTTTGGGTCCTGCTTCTGGAATCCTTATTTTTGCCTTTCGAGATAGGGTTTCTCTGTGTAGTTTTGGAACCTGTCCTGGTGCTTGCTACATAGACCAGGCTGGCCTTGAACTGGCAGAGATCTGCCAGCCTCTGCTTCCCTAGTGCTGCGATTGAAGGCATGTGCCAACAACATACAGCATTGCTGCTGAAATCTTAAACATTCATGAGCCCCAGACTTGCATTCCCAGTGCAGTCACTATCAATCCTTGAATCTAAATTATTTGCTTTGAGTGCTTGGGATGTTTGCTTATGGATTATTAATATGAAGGGGGGAAATACTTCAAAGGGAATATTTACTTCAGGTTGCATGAATTATAGGACTGTTGATTGTCACCTACAAAGGGCTGGCCCACAACCCATGAAAGAGTTAATGTTGGGCATTGCTTTCAGGGACGGTGTTTTGTGCTGTCTAAAAAAAAAAAAAAAAAAAAAAAAAAAAAAAACTTTAGCTATCTTGAAGTCATTAAATCTTTCTGTTCCTCTTCTAAATTCTTAAACTTAGAATTTTTTTTTGGAGTGTGTCTAAAATGTGTTACCAACTAAGGCTCATTATATTATGTTGTTGTATTGTTGTGTTCATGTTGAGAAGATTGCAGAGTTCTTTTGCTTGGATCAATTCCATTGTTGAGTTTTGAGGAAGTGATGGAAAGGTTGCAAGGCAGAGCTGAGGAGGTGCCCACACTCCCACCTTGTTTGGACAAGCAGGCTGTCAGAGAAACAAGTTCATGTGGGCCATGCCAGACCTGCTGTAGTTGCTACTTGGTACTTGGAGTTTCAATTAGACTATCTTATGACCTTTGTGAGTTAGAGCACAACTCCAAAAAGCTGTGGGAAACATGACTAAGGTTCCTGCTCCCAGGTGTCTCTAAGAATAAACCACAAAGGCCTCAGCCTCCCTGAACATCCAGCTAAAACTAAAACCCAGTGTTTAAAGAGCAGGATTCCCCTCTGTAAAGCAGGCTCTGAGTTGAGTGTTTCCTGTTGCTGGAAGGTGTTGTGAGGAGAAATGGTAGCTAGGTGGTGGTGTTTAGGTGTGTGTGTGCATGTAATGGAGACATCTAAACAGTATCAGCAAGGGAAAAGTGAAGATCCCTGCCACAGACATTTCAGTAGGCAACGGGAGTGCGGGGAGTCCAAGACTGGTTTGAACAGGTCAGGACTGCCTTCACCTTGACAGACAGACACAAACACACTTGAGGAGGTTTTTGCCTGCTGCGATTTCTACTTTAGAGATCGGGTTTTCATGCACAAAGTTCAAGGAACAGATCTGTGGCCACAGGTTAAAATTTATAGACATACTAGAGAAAATCAGCAATTATTTTGGAGCATGAGATCTTAAAGACATCTCATGTTTATTTTGGCCTTCTTGTGGTCAGCTTACCAGGGATTTGATTTACTGAGTTTAGAGAAAAATCATTGTCTCTGGTCAGTAGACTTTTAACAGTTTTGATAAGCACTCTTGTAGTGTTTTACTGATTTAGGGGCTCAAACTTTGGAGGAGGACCTAGAAAGTATCCAGACTGTTGCAACACTCTCTTCTCAAGGGAAGGAACTCTCTACAACCAGGATAAGTTTGATGAGGAGCACAGACAGCATCCACCTCCAGCAAGAATGAGGAAAGTAGGGCTTTTGTCTTTCTGTGCAAATGGATTGATCTCATGTGGCTATCCATGTGATAACTAGAGTAGAGGGTTAAGTCACAACTCCACAACCAAGAGACTTTAGAGTTAGGAACCAAGAATCTTCCCAAGAAGGAAGAGTGGGAGGGGAGTGTCTTACCACCCCCTCCAAATGTAGAATGCTGGACTCTTGAGCTAGGATTGCTAAATGTAATCACCTGTAGGTAGGCTGTGTTGGGAAGGGAAGTTTGGCACAGCTTTTTTTGTTCCTGAGCTGTTATATCACACAGGCAAAACCTGAGCTAGTCCTGAAGTTTTCCAGCATGGAAGGAAAACATACCAAGCCTGCTTATGACTTTGAAGTGGGGATTGCCTGAAATTCCAATGGAGACTGTGAGTGAGCTGGCAGGGCAAGAATCTATATAGGATATATTTGTTGGGCGTTGGCACCTGTTTGCAAGAACGCACATAGTTACAGCTGGGGTGCTGGAACAAAATAGGCCTGCATACATACACACACACACACACACACACACACACACACACACACCCACACACACACATCCTTAGGCTCCCCATGTCCTTGGTGTACTGCATAGCTGGATGGGTGTGTTTCAAAAAGTGCCCAAAGTACTTACCTTAGGGCTGTGTGTCTGGGTCCTGCTTCTGGAAACTTTTTTTTTTTTTTTTTTGACTTTCCGAGAAAGGTTTCCTCTATGTAGTTTTGGACCCAGTCCTGGTGCTGGCTACATAGACCAGGCTGGCCTTGAACTCGCAGAGATCTGCCAGCCTCTGCTTCCCTAGTGCTGCATACACACACGCGCACACTCACACACTCTCACACACACACACACACACACACACACACACACACATCCATAGGCTCCCCATATCCTTGGTGTATTGCACAGCTGGATGGGTGTGATACAGCTGGATGGGTGTGTTTCAAAAAAAGGGCCAAGAATACTTAGCTGATGGTTGTGTGTTTGGGTCCTGCTTCTGGAATCCTTATTTTTGCCTTTCGAGATAGGGTTTCTCTGTGTAGTTTTGGAACCTGTCCTGGTGCTTGCTACATAGACCAGGCTGGCCTTGAACTGGCAGAGATCTGCCAGCCTCTGCTTCCCTAGTGCTGCGATTGAAGGCATGTGCCAACAACATACAGCATTGCTGCTGAAATCTTAAACATTCATGAGCCCCAGACTTGCATTCCCAGTGCAGTCACTATCAATCCTTGAATCTAAATTATTTGCTTTGAGTGCTTGGGATGTTTGCTTATGGATTATTAATATGAAGGGGGAAATACGTCAAAGGGAATATTTACTTCAGGTTGCATGAATTATAGGACTGTTGATTGTCACCTCCAAAGGGCTGGCCCACAACCCATGAAAGATCTAATGTTGGGCATTGCTTTCAGGGACAGTGTTTTGTGCTGTCTAAAAAAAAAAAAAACTTTAGCTAACTTGAAGTCATTAAATCTTTCTGTTCCTCTTCTAAATTCTTAACCTTAGAATTTTTTTTTTGGAGTGTGTCTAAAATGTGTTACCAACTAAGGCTCATTATATTATGTTGTTGTATTGTTGTGTTCATGTTGAAAAGATTGCAGAGTTCTTTTGCTTGGATCAATTCCATTGTTGAGTTTTGAGGAAGTGATGGAAAGGTTGCAAGGCAGAGCTGAGGAGGTGCCCACACTCCCACCTTGTTTGGACAAGCAGGCTGTCAGAGAAACAAGTTCATGTGGGCCATGCCAGACCTGCTGTAGTTGCTACTTGGTACTTGGAGTTTCAATTAGACTATCTTATGACCTTTGTGAGTTAGAGCACAACTCCAAAAAGCTGTGGGAAACATGACTAAGGTTCCCTGCTCCCAGGTGTCTCTAAGAATAAACCACAAAGGCCTCAGCCTCCCTGAACATCCAGCTAAAACTAAAACCCAGTGTTTAAAGAGCAGGATTCCCTCTGTAAAGCAGGCTCTGAGTTGAGTGTTTCCTGTTGCTGGAAGGTGTTGTGAGGAGAAATGGTAGCTAGGTGGTGGTGTTTAGGTGTGTGTGTGCATGTAATGGAGACATCTAAACAGTATCAGCAAGGGAAAAGTGAAGATCCCTGCCACAGACATTTCAGTAGGCAACGGGAGTGCGGGGAGTCCAAGACTGGTTTGAACAGGTCAGGACTGCCTTCACCTTGACAGACAGACACAAACACACATGAGGAGGTTTTTGCCTGCTGCGATTTCTACTTTAGAGATCGGGTTTTCATGCACAAAGTTCAAGGAACAGATCTGTGGCCACAGGTTAAAATTAATAGACATACTAGAGAAAATCAGCAATTATTTTGGAGCATGAGATCTTAAAGACATCTCATGTTTATTTTGGCCTTCTAGTGGTCAGCTTACCAGGGATTTGATTTACTGAGTTTAGAGAATAATCATTGTCTCTGGTCAGTAGACTTTTAACAGTTTTGATAAGCACTCTTGTAGTGTTTTACTGATTTAGGGGCTCAAACTTTGGAGGAGGACCTAGAAAGTATCCAGACTGTTGCAACACTCTCTTCTCAAGGGAAGGAACTCTCTACAACCAGGATAAGTTTGATGAGGAGCACAGACAGCATCCACCTCCAGCAAGAATGAGGAAAGTAGGGCTTTTGTCTTTCTGTGCAAATGGATTGATCTCATGTGGCTATCCATGTGATAACTAGAGTAGAGGGTTAAGTCACAACTCCACAACCAAGAGACTTTAGAGTTAGGAACCAAGAATCTTCCCAAGAAGGAAGAGTGGGAGGGGGAGTGTCTTACCACCCCCTCCAAATGTAGAATGCTGGACTCTTGAGCTAGGATTGCTAAATGTAATCACCTGTAGGTAGGCTGTATTGGGAAGGGAAGTTTGGCACAGCTTTTTTTGTTCCTGAGCTGTTATATCACACAGGCAAAACCTGAGCTAGTCCTGAAGTTTTCCAGCATGGAAGGAAAACATACCAAGCCTGCTTATGACTTTGAAGTGGGGATTGCCTGAAATTCCAATGGAGACTGTGAGTGAGCTGGCAGGGCAAGAATCTATATAGGATATATTTGTTGGGTGGTGGCACCTGTTTGCAAGAACGCACATAGTTACAGCTGGGGTGCTGGAACAAAATAGGCCTGCATACATACATACACACACACACACACACACACACACACACACACACACACACACATCCTTAGGGCTCCCCATGTCCTTGGTGTACTGCATAGCTGGATGGGTGTGTTTCAAAAAAGTGCCCAAAGTACTTACCTTAGGGCTGTGTGTCTGGGTCCTGCTTCTGGAAACTTTTTTTTTTTTTTTTGACTTTCCGAGAAAGGTTTCCTCTATGTAGTTTTGAACCCAGTCCTGGTGCTGGCTACATAGACCAGGCTGGCCTTGAACTCGCAGAGATCTGCCAGCCTCTGCTTCCCTAGTGCTGCATACACACACGCGCACACTCACACACTCACACACACACACACAAACACACACACACACACACATCCATAGGCTCCCCATATCCTTGGTGTATTGCACAGCTGGATGGGTGTGATACAGCTGGATGGGTGTGTTTCAAAAAAGGGCCAAGAATACTTAGCTGATGGTTGTGTGTTTGGGTCCTGCTTCTGGAATCCTTATTTTTGCCTTTCGAGATAGGGTTTCTCTGTGTAGTTTTGGAACCTGTCCTGGTGCTTGCTACATAGACCAGGCTGGCCTTGAACTGGCAGAGATCTGCCAGCCTCTGCTTCCCTAGTGCTGCGATTGAAGGCATGTGCCAACAACATACAGCATTGCTGCTGAAATCTTAAACATTCATGAGCCCCAGACTTGCATTCCCAGTGCAGTCACTATCAATCCTTGAATCTAAATTATTTGCTTTGAGTGCTTGGGATGTTTGCTTATGGATTATTAATATGAAGGGGGGAAATACTTCAAAGGGAATATTTACTTCAGGTTGCATGAATTATAGGACTGTTGATTGTCACCTACAAAGGGCTGGCCCACAACCCATGAAAGAGTTAATGTTGGGCATTGCTTTCAGGGACGGTGTTTTGTGCTGTCTAAAAAAAAAAAAAAAAAAAAAAAAAACTTTAGCTATCTTGAAGTCATTAAATCTTTCTGTTCCTCTTCTAAATTCTTAAACTTAGAATTTTTTTTTGGAGTGTGTCTAAAATGTGTTACCAACTAAGGCTCATTATATTATGTTGTTGTATTGTTGTGTTCATGTTGAGAAGATTGCAGAGTTCTTTTGCTTGGATCAATTCCATTGTTGAGTTTTGAGGAAGTGATGGAAAGGTTGCAAGGCAGAGCTGAGGAGGTGCCCACACTCCCACCTTGTTTGGACAAGCAGGCTGTCAGAGAAACAAGTTCATGTGGGCCATGCCAGACCTGCTGTAGTTGCTACTTGGTACTTGGAGTTTCAATTAGACTATCTTATGACCTTTGTGAGTTAGAGCACAACTCCAAAAAGCTGTGGGAAACATGACTAAGGTTCCTGCTCCCAGGTGTCTCTAAGAATAAACCACAAAGGCCTCAGCCTCCCTGAACATCCAGCTAAAACTAAAACCCAGTGTTTAAAGACCAGGATTCCCCTCTGTAAAGCAGGCTCTGAGTTGAGTGTTTCCTGTTGCTGGAAGGTGTTGTGAGGAGAAATGGTAGCTAGGTGGTGGTGTTTAGGTGTGTGTGTGCATGTAATGGAGACATCTAAACAGTATCAGCAAGGGAAAAGTGAAGATCCCTGCCACAGACATTTCAGTAGGCAACGGGAGTGCGGGGAGTCCAAGACTGGTTTGAACAGGTCAGGACTGCCTTCACCTTGACAGACAGACACAAACACACTTGAGGAGGTTTTTGCCTGCTGCGATTTCTACTTTAGAGATCGGGTTTTCATGCACAAAGTTCAAGGAACAGATCTGTGGCCACAGGTTAAAATTTATAGACATACTAGAGAAAATCAGCAATTATTTTGGAGCATGAGATCTTAAAGACATCTCATGTTTATTTTGGCCTTCTTGTGGTCAGCTTACCAGGGATTTGATTTACTGAGTTTAGAGAATAATCATTGTCTCTGGTCAGTAGACTTTTAACAGTTTTGATAAGCACTCTTGTAGTGTTTTACTGATTTAGGGGCTCAAACTTTGGAGGAGGACCTAGAAAGTATCCAGACTGTTGCAACACTCTCTTCTCAAGGGAAGGAACTCTCTACAACCAGGATAAGTTTGATGAGGAGCACAGACAGCATCCACCTCCAGCAAGAATGAGGAAAGTAGGGCTTTTGTCTTTCTGTGCAAATGGATTGATCTCATGTGGCTATCCATGTGATAACTAGAGTAGAGGGTTAAGTCACAACTCCACAACCAAGAGACTTTAGAGTTAGGAACCAAGAATCTTCCCAAGAAGGAAGAGTGGGAGGGGAGTGTCTTACCACCCCCTCCAAATGTAGAATGCTGGACTCTTGAGCTAGGATTGCTAAATGTAATCACCTGTAGGTAGGCTGTGTTGGGAAGGGAAGTTTGGCACAGCTTTTTTGTTCCTGAGCTGTTATATCACACAGGCAAAACCTGAGCTAGTCCTGAAGTTTTCCAGCATGGAAGGAAAACATACCAAGCCTGCTTATGACTTTGAAGTGGGGATTGCCTGAAATTCCAATGGAGACTGTGAGTGAGCTGGCAGGGCAAGAATCTATATAGGATATATTTGTTGGGTGTTGGCACCTGTTTGCAAGAACGCACATAGTTACAGCTGGGGTGCTGGAACAAAATAGGCCTGCATACATACATACACACACACACACACACACACACACACACACACACACACCATACACACACATCCTTAGGCTCCCCATGTCCTTGGTGTACTGCATAGCTGGATGGGTGTGTTTCAAAAAAGTGCCCAAAGTACTTACCTTAGGGCTGTGTGTCTGGGTCCTGCTTCTGGAAACTTTTTTTTTTTTTTTTTTTGACTTTCCGAGAAAGGTTTCCTCTATGTAGTTTTGAACCCAGTCCTGGTGCTGGCTACATAGACCAGGCTGGCCTTGAACTCGCAGAGATCTGCCAGCCTCTGCTTCCCTAGTGCTGCATACACACACGCGCACACTCACACACTCACACACACACACACAAACACACACACACACACACACACATCCATAGGCTCCCCATATCCTTGGTGTATTGCACAGCTGGATGGGTGTGACACAGCTGGATGGGTGTGTTTCAAAAAAGGGCCAAGAATACTTAGCTGATGGTTGTGTGTTTGGGTCCTGCTTCTGGAATCCTTATTTTTGCCTTTCGAGATAGGGTTTCTCTGTGTAGTTTTGGAACCTGTCCTGGTGCTTGCAACATAGACCAGGCTGGCCTTGAACTGGCAGAGATCTGCCAGCCTCTGCTTCCCTAGTGCTGCGATTGAAGGCATGTGCCAACAACATACAGCATTGCTGCTGAAATCTTAAACATTCATGAGCCCCAGACTTGCATTCCCAGTGCAGTCACTATCAATCCTTGAATCTAAATTATTTGCTTTGAGTGCTTGGGATGTTTGCTTATGGATTATTAATATGAAGGGGGGAAATACGTCAAAGGGAATATTTACTTCAGGTTGCATGAATTATAGGACTGTTGATTGTCACCTCCAAAGGGCTGGCCCACAACCCATGAAAGATCTAATGTTGGGCATTGCTTTCAGGGACAGTGTTTTGTGCTGTCTAAAAAAAAAAAAAAAACAAAAAAACTTTAGCTATCTTGAAGTCATTAAATCTTTCTTGTTCCTCTTCTAAATTCTTAACCTTAGAATTTTTTTTGGAGTGTGTCTAAAATGTGTTACCAACTAAGGCTCATTATATTATGTTGTTGTATTGTTGTGTTCATGTTGAGAAGATTGCAGAGTTCTTTTGCTTGGATCAATTCCATTGTTGAGTTTTGAGGAAGTGATGGAAAGGTTGCAAGGCAGAGCTGAGGAGGTGCCCACACTCCCACCTTGTTTGGACAAGCAGGCTGTCAGAGAAACAAGTTCATGTGGGCCATGCCAGACCTGCTGTAGTTGCTACTTGGTACTTGGAGTTTCAATTAGACTATCTTATGACCTTTGTGAGTTAGAGCACAACTCCAAAAAGCTGTGGGAAACATGACTAAGGTTCCCTGCTCCCAGGTGTCTCTAAGAATAAACCACAAAGGCCTCAGCCTCCCTGAACATCCAGCTAAAACTAAAACCCAGTGTTTAAAGAGCAGGATTCCCCTCTGTAAATCAGGCTCTGAGTTGAGTGTTTCCTGTTGCTGGAAGGTGTTGTGAGGAGAAATGGTAGCTAGGTGGTGGTGTTTAGGTGTGTGTTTGCATGTAATGGAGACATCTAAACAGTATCAGCAAGGGAAAAGTGAAGATCCCTGCCACAGACATTTCAGTAGGCAACGGGAGTGCGGGGAGTCCAAGACTGGTTTGAACAGGTCAGGACTGCCTTCACCTTGACAGACAGACACAAACACACATGAGGAGGTTTTTGCCTGCTGCGATTTCTACTTTAGAGATCGGGTTTTCATGCACAAAGTTCAAGGAACAGATCTGTGGCCACAGGTTAAAATTTATAGACATACTAGAGAAAATCAGCAATTATTTTGGAGCATGAGATCTTAAAGACATCTCATGTTTATTTTGGCCTTCTTGTGGTCAGCTTACCAGGGATTTGATTTACTGAGTTTAGAGAATAATCATTGTCTCTGGTCAGTAGACTTTTAACAGTTTTGATAAGCACTCTTGTAGTGTTTTACTGATTTAGGGGCTCAAACTTTGGAGGAGGACCTAGAAAGTATCCAGACTGTTGCAACACTCTCTTCTCAAGGGAAGGAACTCTCTACAACCAGGATAAGTTTGATGAGGAGCACAGACAGCATCCACCTCCAGCAAGAATGAGGAAAGTAGGGCTTTTGTCTTTCTGTGCAAATGGATTGATCTCATGTGGCTATCCATGTGATAACTAGAGTAGAGGGTTAAGTCACAACTCCACAACCAAGAGACTTTAGAGTTAGGAACCAAGAATCTTCCCAAGAAGGAAGAGTGGGAGGGGAGTGTCTTACCACCCCCTCCAAATGTAGAATGCTGGACTCTTGAGCTAGGATTGCTAAATGTAATCACCTGTAGGTAGGCTGTGTTGGGAAGGGAAGTTTGGCACAGCTTTTTTGTTCCTGAGCTGTTATATCACACAGGCAAAACCTGAGCTAGTCCTGAAGTTTTCCAGCATGGAAGGAAAACATACCAAGCCTGCTTATGACTTTGAAGTGGGGATTGCCTGAAATTCCAATGGAGACTGTGAGTGAGCTGGCAGGGCAAGAATCTATATAGGATATCTTTGTTGGGCGTTGGCACCTGTTTGCAAGAACGCACATAGTTACAGCTGGGGTGCTGGAACAAAATAGGCCTGCATACATACATACACACACACACACACACACACACACACACCACACACACCATACACACACATCCTTAGGCTCCCCATGTCCTTGGTGTACTGCATAGCTGGATGGGTGTGTTTCAAAAAAGTGCCCAAAGTACTTACCTTAGGGCTGTGTGTCTGGGTCCTGCTTCTGGAAACTTTTTTTTTTTTTTTTTGACTTTCCGAGAAAGGTTTCCTCTATGTAGTTTTGGACCCAGTCCTGGTGCTGGCTACATAGACCAGGCTGGCCTTGAACTCGCAGAGATCTGCCAGCCTCTGCTTCCCTAGTGCTGCATACACACACGCGCACACACACACACTCACACACACACACACAAACACACACACACACACACACATCCATAGGCTCCCCATATCCTTGGTGTATTGCACAGCTGGATGGGTGTGATACAGCTGGATGGGTGTGTTTCAAAAAAGGGCCAAGAATACTTAGCTGATGGTTGTGTGTTTGGGTCCTGCTTCTGGAATCCTTATTTTTGCCTTTCGAGATAGGGTTTCTCTGTGTAGTTTTGGAACCTGTCCTGGTGCTTGCTACATAGACCAGGCTGGCCTTGAACTGGCAGAGATCTGCCAGCCTCTGCTTCCCTAGTGCTGCGATTGAAGGCATGTGCCAACAACATACAGCATTGCTGCTGAAATCTTAAACATTCATGAGCCCCAGACTTGCATTCCCAGTGCAGTCACTATCAATCCTTGAATCTAAATTATTTGCTTTGAGTGCTTGGGATGTTTGCTTATGGATTATTAATATGAAGGGGGAAATACGTCAAAGGGAATATTTACTTCAGGTTGCATGAATTATAGGACTGTTGATTGTCACCTACAAAGGGCTGGCCCACAACCCATGAAAGATCTAATGTTGGGCATTGCTTTCAGGGACGGTGTTTTGTGCTGTCTAAAAAAAAAAAAAAAAAAAAAAAAAACTTTAGCTATCTTGAAGTCATTAAATCTTTCTGTTCCTCTTCTAAATTCTTAAACTTAGAATTTTTTTTGGAGTGTGTCTAAAATGTGTTACCAACTAAGGCTCATTATATTATGTTGTTGTATTGTTGTGTTCATGTTGAGAAGATTGCAGAGTTCTTTTGCTTGGATCAATTCCATTGTTGAGTTTTGAGGAAGTGATGGAAAGGTTGCAAGGCAGAGCTGAGGAGGTGCCCACACTCCCACCTTGTTTGGACAAGCAGGCTGTCAGAGAAACAAGTTCATGTGGGCCATGCCAGACCTGCTGTAGTTGCTACTTGGTACTTGGAGTTTCAATTAGACTATCTTATGACCTTTGTGAGTTAGAGCACAACTCCAAAAAGCTGTGGGAAACATGACTAAGGTTCCCTGCTCCCAGGTGTCTCTAAGAATAAACCACAAAGGCCTCAGCCTCCCTGAACATCCAGCTAAAACTAAAACCCAGTGTTTAAAGAGCAGGATTCCCCTCTGTAAAGCAGGCTCTGAGTTGAGTGTTTCCTGTTGCTGGAAGGTGTTGTGAGGAGAAATGGTAGCTAGGTGGTGGTGTTTAGGTGTGTGTGTGCATGTAATGGAGACATCTAAACAGTATCAGCAAGGGAAAAGTGAAGATCCCTGCCACAGACATTTCAGTAGGCAACGGGAGTGCGGGAATCCAAGACTGGTTTGAACAGGTCAGGACTGCCTTCACCTTGACAGACAGACACAAACACACATGAGGAGGTTTTTGCCTGCTGCGATTTCTACTTTAGAGATCGGGTTTTCATGCACAAAGTTCAAGGAACAGATCTGTGGCCACAGGTTAAAATTTATAGACATACTAGAGAAAATCAGCAATTATTTTGGAGCATGAGATCTTAAAGACATCTCATGTTTATTTTGGCCTTCTTGTGGTCAGCTTACCAGGGATTTGATTTACTGAGTTTAGAGAATAATCATTGTCTCTGGTCAGTAGACTTTTAACAGTTTTGATAAGCACTCTTGTAGTGTTTTACTGATTTAGGGGCTCAAACTTTGGAGGAGGACCTAGAAAGTATCCAGACTGTTGCAACACTCTCTTCTCAAGGGAAGGAACTCTCTACAACCAGGATAAGTTTGATGAGGAGCACAGACAGCATCCACCTCCAGCAAGAATGAGGAAAGTAGGGCTTTTGTCTTTCTGTGCAAATGGATTGATCTCATGTGGCTATCCATGTGATAACTAGAGTAGAGGGTTAAGTCACAACTCCACAACCAAGAGACTTTAGAGTTAGGAACCAAGAATCTTCCCAAGAAGGAAGAGTGGGAGGGGAGTGTCTTACCACCCCCCTCCAAATGTAGAATGCTGGACTCTTGAGCTAGGATTGCTAAATGTAATCACCTGTAGGTAGGCTGTGTTGGGAAGGGAAGTTTGGCACAGCTTTTTTTGTTCCTGAGCTGTTATATCACACAGGCAAAACCTGAGCTAGTCCTGAAGTTTTCCAGCATGGAAGGAAAACATACCAAGCCTGCTTATGACTTTGAAGTGGGGATTGGGTGAAATTCCAATGGAGACTGTGAGTGAGCTGGCAGGGCAAGAATCTATATAGGATATATTTGTTGGGTGTTGGCACCTGTTTGCAAGAACGCACATAGTTACAGCTGGGGTGCTGGAACAAAATAGGCCTGCATACATACATACACACACACACACACACACACACACACACCATACACACACATCCTTAGGCTCCCCATGTCCTTGGTGTACTGCATAGCTGGATGGGTGTGTTTCAAAAAAGTGCCCAAAGTACTTACCTTAGGGCTGTGTGTCTGGGTCCTGCTTCTGGAAACTTTTTTTTTTTTTTTTTTGACTTTCCGAGAAAGGTTTCCTCTATGTAGTTTTGGACCCAGTCCTGGTGCTGGCTACATAGACCAGGCTGGCCTTGAACTCGCAGAGATCTGCCAGCCTCTGCTTCCCTAGTGCTGCATACACACACGCACACACTCACACACACACACACACAAACACACACACACACACACATCCATAGGCTCCCCATATCCTTGGTGTATTGCACAGCTGGATGGGTGTGATACAGCTGGATGGGTGTGTTTCAAAAAAGGGCCAAGAATACTTAGCTGATGGTTGTGTGTTTGGGTCCTGCTTCTGGAATCCTTATTTTTGCCTTTCGAGATAGGGTTTCTCTGTGTAGTTTTGGAACCTGTCCTGGTGCTTGCTACATAGACCAGGCTGGCCTTGAACTGGCAGAGATCTGCCAGCCTCTGCTTCCCTAGTGCTGCGATTGAAGGCATGTGCCAACAACATACAGCATTGCTGCTGAAATCTTAAACATTCATGAGCCCCAGACTTGCATTCCCAGTGCAGTCACTATCAATCCTTGAATCTAAATTATTTGCTTTGAGTGCTTGGGATGTTTGCTTATGGATTATTAATATGAAGGGGGAAATACTTCAAAGGGAATATTTACTTCAGGTTGCATGAATTATAGGACTGTTGATTGTCACCTCCAAAGGGCTGGCCCACAACCCATGAAAGAGTTAATGTTGGGCATTGCTTTCAGGGACAGTGTTTTGTGCTGTCTAAAAAAAAAAAAAAAAAAAAAAAACTTTAGCTATCTTGAAGTCATTAAATCTTTCTGTTCCTCTTCTAAATTCTTAAACTTAGAATTTTTTTTGGAGTGTGTCTAAAATGTGTTACCAACTAAGGCTCATTATATTATGTTGTTGTATTGTTGTGTTCATGTTGAGAAGATTGCAGAGTTCTTTTGCTTGGATCAATTCCATTGTTGAGTTTTGAGGAAGTGATGGAAAGGTTGCAAGGCAGAGCTGAGGAGGTGCCCACACTCCCACCTTGTTTGGACAAGCAGGCTGTCAGAGAAACAAGTTCATGTGGGCCATGCCAGACCTGCTGTAGTTGCTACTTGGTACTTGGAGTTTCAATTAGACTATCTTATGACCTTTGTGAGTTAGAGCACAACTCCAAAAAGCTGTGGGAAACATGACTAAGGTTCCTGCTCCCAGGTGTCTCTAAGAATAAACCACAAAGGCCTCAGCCTCCCTGAACATCCAGCTAAAACTAAAACCCAGTGTTTAAAGAGCAGGATTCCCCTCTGTAAAGCAGGCTCTGAGTTGAGTGTTTCCTGTTGCTGGAAGGTGTTGTGAGGAGAAATGGTAGCTAGGTGGTGGTGTTTAGGTGTGTGTGTGCATGTAATGGAGACATCTAAACAGTATCAGCAAGGGAAAAGTGAAGATCCCTGCCACAGACATTTCAGTAGGCAACGGGAGTGCGGGGAGTCCAAGACTGGTTTGAACAGGTCAGGACTGCCTTCACCTTGACAGACAGACACAAACACACATGAGGAGGTTTTTGCCTGCTGCGATTTCTACTTTAGAGATCGGGTTTTCATGCACAAAGTTCAAGGAACAGATCTGTGGCCACAGGTTAAAATTAATAGACATACTAGAGAAAATCAGCAATTATTTTGGAGCATGAGATCTTAAAGACATCTCATGTTTATTTTGGCCTTCTTGTGGTCAGCTTACCAGGGATTTGATTTACTGAGTTTAGAGAATAATCATTGTCTCTGGTCAGTAGACTTTTAACAGTTTTGATAAGCACTCTTGTAGTGTTTTACTGATTTAGGGGCTCAAACTTTGGAGGAGGACCTAGAAAGTATCCAGACTGTTGCAACACTCTCTTCTCAAGGGAAGGAACTCTCTACAACCAGGATAAGTTTGATGAGGAGCACAGACAGCATCCACCTCCAGCAAGAATGAGGAAAGTAGGGCTTTTGTCTTTCTGTGCAAATGGATTGATCTCATGTGGCTATCCATGTGATAACTAGAGTAGAGGGTTAAGTCACAACTCCACAACCAAGAGACTTTAGAGTTAGGAACCAAGAATCTTCCCAAGAAGGAAGAGTGGGAGGGGAGGGTCTTACCACCCCCCTCCAAATGTAGAATGCTGGACTCTTGAGCTAGGATTGCTAAATGTAATCACCTGTAGGTAGGCTGTGTTGGGAAGGGAAGTTTGGCACAGCTTTTTTTGTTCCTGAGCTGTTATATCACACAGGCAAAACCTGAGCTAGTCCTGAAGTTTTCCAGCATGGAAGGAAAACATACCAAGCCTGCTTATGACTTTGAAGTGGGGATTGCCTGAAATTCCAATGGAGACTGTGAGTGAGCTGGCAGGGCAAGAATCTATATAGGATATATTTGTTGGGTGGTGGCACCTGTTTGCAAGAACGCACATAGTTACAGCTGGGGTGCTGGAACAAAATAGGCCTGCATACATACATACACACACACACACACACACACACACACACACACACACACACACATCCTTAGGCTCCCCATGTCCTTGGTGTACTGCATAGCTGGATGGGTGTGTTTCAAAAAGTGCCCAAAGTACTTACCTTAGGGCTGTGTGTCTGGGTCCTGCTTCTGGAAACTTTTTTTTTTTTTTTTTGACTTTCCGAGAAAGGTTTCCTCTATGTAGTTTTGAACCCAGTCCTGGTGCTGGCTACATAGACCAGGCTGGCCTTGAACTCGCAGAGATCTGCCAGCCTCTGCTTCCCTAGTGCTGCATACACACACGCGCACACTCACACACTCACACACACACACAAACACACACACACACACACACATCCATAGGCTCCCCATATCCTTGGTGTATTGCACAGCTGGATGGGTGTGATACAGCTGGATGGGTGTGTTTCAAAAAAGGGCCAAGAATACTTAGCTGATGGTTGTGTGTTTGGGTCCTGCTTCTGGAATCCTTATTTTTGCCTTTCCAGATAGGGTTTCTCTGTGTAGTTTTGGAACCTGTCCTGGTGCTTGCTACATAGACCAGGCTGGCCTTGAACTGGCAGAGATCTGCCAGCCTCTGCTTCCCTAGTGCTGCGATTGAAGGCATGTGCCAACAACATACAGCATTGCTGCTGAAATCTTAAACATTCATGAGCCCCAGACTTGCATTCCCAGTGCAGTCACTATCAATCCTTGAATCTAAATTATTTGCTTTGAGTGCTTGGGATGTTTGCTTATGGATTATTAATATGAAGGGGGGAAATACTTCAAAGGGAATATTTACTTCAGGTTGCATGAATTATAGGACTGTTGATTGTCACCTACAAAGGGCTGGCCCACAACCCATGAAAGAGTTAATGTTGGGCATTGCTTTCAGGGACGGTGTTTTGTGCTGTCTAAAAAAAAAAAAAAACTAAAACTTTAGCTATCTTGAAGTCATTAAATCTTTCTGTTCCTCTTCTAAATTCTTAAACTTAGAATTTTTTTTGGAGTGTGTCTAAAATGTGTTACCAACTAAGGCTCATTATATTATGTTGTTGTATTGTTGTGTTCATGTTGAGAAGATTGCAGAGTTCTTTTGCTTGGATCAATTCCATTGTTGAGTTTTGAGGAAGTGATGGAAAGGTTGCAAGGCAGAGCTGAGGAGGTGCCCACACTCCCACCTTGTTTGGACAAGCAGGCTGTCAGAGAAACAAGTTCATGTGGGCCATGCCAGACCTGCTGTAGTTGCTACTTGGTACTTGGAGTTTCAATTAGACTATCTTATGACCTTTGTGAGTTAGAGCACAACTCCAAAAAGCTGTGGGAAACATGACTAAGGTTCCTGCTCCCAGGTGTCTCTAAGAATAAACCACAAAGGCCTCAGCCTCCCTGAACATCCAGCTAAAACTAAAACCCAGTGTTTAAAGAGCAGGATTCCCCTCTGTAAAGCAGGCTCTGAGTTGAGTGTTTCCTGTTGCTGGAAGGTGTTGTGAGGAGAAATGGTAGCTAGGTGGTGGTGTTTAGGTGTGTGTGTGCATGTAATGGAGACATCTAAACAGTATCAGCAAGGGAAAAGTGAAGATCCCTGCCACAGACATTTCAGTAGGCAACGGGAGTGCGGGGAGTCCAAGACTGGTTTGAACAGGTCAGGACTGCCTTCACCTTGACAGACAGACACAAACACACTTGAGGAGGTTTTTGCCTGCTGCGATTTCTACTTTAGAGATCGGGTTTTCATGCACAAAGTTCAAGGAACAGATCTGTGGCCACAGGTTAAAATTTATAGACATACTAGAGAAAATCAGCAATTATTTTGGAGCATGAGATCTTAAAGACATCTCATGTTTATTTTGGCCTTCTTGTGGTCAGCTTACCAGGGATTTGATTTACTGAGTTTAGAGAATAATCATTGTCTCTGGTCAGTAGACTTTTAACAGTTTTGATAAGCACTCTTGTAGTGTTTTACTGATTTAGGGGCTCAAACTTTGGAGGAGGACCTAGAAAGTATCCAGACTGTTGCAACACTCTCTTCTCAAGGGAAGGAACTCTCTACAACCAGGATAAGTTTGATGAGGAGCACAGACAGCATCCACCTCCAGCAAGAATGAGGAAAGTAGGGCTTTTGTCTTTCTGTGCAAATGGATTGATCTCATGTGGCGATCCATGTGATAACTAGAGTAGAGGGTTAAGTCACAACTCCACAACCAAGAGACTTTAGCGTTAGCAACCAAGAATCTTCCCAAGAAGGAAGAGTGGGAGGGGAGGGTCTTACCACCCCCTCCAAATGTAGAATGCTGGACTCTTGAGCTAGGATTGCTAAATGTAATCACCTGTAGGTAGGCTGTGTTGGGAAGGGAAGTTTGGCACAGCTTTTTTTGTTCCTGAGCTGTTATATCACACAGGCAAAACCTGAGCTAGTCCTGAAGTTTTCCAGCATGGAAGGAAAACATACCAAGCCTGCTTATGACTTTGAAGTGGGGATTGCCTGAAATTCCAATGGAGACTGTGAGTGAGCTGGCAGGGCAAGAATCTATATAGGATATATTTGTTGGGTGTTGGCACCTGTTTGCAAGAACGCACATAGTTACAGCTGGGGTGCTGGAACAAAATAGGCCTGCATACATACATACACACACACACACACACACACACACACACACATACACACACACATCCCATCCTTAGGCTCCCCATGTCCTTGGTGTACTGCATAGCTGGATGGGTGTGTTTCAAAAAGTGCCCAAAGTACTTACCTTAGGGCTGTGTGTCTGGGTCCTGCTTCTGGAAACTTTTTTTTTTTTTTTTGACTTTCCGAGAAAGGTTTCCTCTATGTAGTTTTGGACCCAGTCCTGGTGCTGGCTACATAGACCAGGCTGGCCTTGAACTCGCAGAGATCTGCCAGCCTCTGCTTCCCTAGTGCTGCATACACACACGCGCACACTCACACACTCACACACACACACACACACACACACACACACACACACATCCATAGGCTCCCCATATCCTTGGTGTATTGCACAGCTGGATGGGTGTGATACAGCTGGATGGGTGTGTTTCAAAAAAGGGCCAAGAATACTTAGCTGATGGTTGTGTGTTTGGGTCCTGCTTCTGGAATCCTTATTTTTGCCTTTCCAGATAGGGTTTCTCTGTGTAGTTTTGGAACCTGTCCTGGTGCTTGCTACATAGACCAGGCTGGCCTTGAACTGGCAGAGATCTGCCAGCCTCTGCTTCCCTAGTGCTGCGATTGAAGGCATGTGCCAACAACATACAGCATTGCTGCTGAAATCTTAAACATTCATGAGCCCCAGACTTGCATTCCCAGTGCAGTCACTATCAATCCTTGAATCTAAATTATTTGCTTTGAGTGCTTGGGATGTTTGCTTATGGATTATTAATTTGAAGGGGGGAAATACGTCAAAGGGAATATTTACTTCAGGTTGCATGAATTATAGGACTGTTGATTGTCACCTCCAAAGGGCTGGCCCACAACCCATGAAAGATCTAATGTTGGGCATTGCTTTCAGGGACAGTGTTTTGTGCTGTCTTAAAAAAAAAAAAAAAAACTTTAGCTAACTTGAAGTCATTAAATCTTTCTGTTCCTCTTCTAAATTCTTAACCTTAGAATTTTTTTTTTGAGTGTGTCTAAAATGTGTTACCAACTAAGGCTCATTATATTATGTTGTTGTATTGTTGTGTTCATGTTGAAAAGATTGCAGAGTTCTTTTGCTTGGATCAATTCCATTGTTGAGTTTTGAGGAAGTGATGGAAAGGTTGCAAGGCAGAGCTGAGGAGGTGCCCACACTCCCACCTTGTTTGGACAAGGAGGCTGTCAGAGAAACAAGTTCATGTGGGCCATGCCAGACCTGCTGTAGTTGCTACTTGGTACTTGGAGTTTCAATTAGACTATCTTATGACCTTTGTGAGTTAGAGCACAACTCCAAAAAGCTGTGGGAAACATGACTAAGGTTCCTGCTCCCAGGTGTCTCTAAGAATAAACCACAAAGGCCTCAGCCTCCCTGAACATCCAGCTAAAACTAAAACCCAGTGTTTAAAGAGCAGGATTCCCCTCTGTAAAGCAGGCTCTGAGTTGAGTGTTTCCTGTTGCTGGAAGGTGTTGTGAGGAGAAATGGTAGCTAGGTGGTGGTGTTTAGGTGTGTGTGTGCATGTAATGGAGACATCTAAACAGTATCAGCAAGGGAAAAGTGAAGATCCCTGCCACAGACATTTCAGTAGGCAACGGGAGTGCGGGGAGTCCAAGACTGGTTTGAACAGGTCAGGACTGCCTTCACCTTGACAGACAGACACAAACACACATGAGGAGGTTTTTGCCTGCTGCGATTTCTACTTTAGAGATCGGGTTTTCATGCACAAAGTTCAAGGAACAGATCTGTGGCCACAGGTTAAAATTTATAGACATACTAGAGAAAATCAGCAATTATTTTGGAGCATGAGATCTTAAAGACATCTCATGTTTATTTTGGCCTTCTTGTGGTCAGCTTACCAGGGATTTGATTTACTGAGTTTAGAGAATAATCATTGTCTCTGGTCAGTAGACTTTTAACAGTTTTGATAAGCACTCTTGTAGTGTTTTACTGATTTAGGGGCTCAAACTTTGGAGGAGGACCTAGAAAGTATCCAGACTGTTGCAACACTCTCTTCTCAAGGGAAGGAACTCTCTACAACCAGGATAAGTTTGATGAGGAGCACAGACAGCATCCACCTCCAGCAAGAATGAGGAAAGTAGGGCTTTTGTCTTTCTGTGCAAATGGATTGATCTCATGTGGCTATCCATGTGATAACTAGAGTAGAGGGTTAAGTCACAACTCCACAACCAAGAGACTTTAGAGTTAGGAACCAAGAATCTTCCCAAGAAGGAAGAGTGGGAGGGGAGTGTCTTACCACCCCCTCCAAATGTAGAATGCTGGACTCTTGAGCTAGGATTGCTAAATGTAATCACCTGTAGGTAGGCTGTGTTGGGAAGGGAAGTTTGGCACAGCTTTTTTTGTTCCTGAGCTGTTATATCACACAGGCAAAACCTGAGCTAGTCCTGAAGTTTTCCAGCATGGAAGGAAAACATACCAAGCCTGCTTATGACTTTGAAGTGGGGATTGCCTGAAATTCCAATGGAGACTGTGAGTGAGCTGGCAGGGCAAGAATCTATATAGGATATATTTGTTGGGTGTTGGCACCTGTTTGCAAGAACGCACATAGTTACAGCTGGGGTGCTGGAACAAAATAGGCCTGCATACATACATACACACACACACACACACACACACACACCCACCATACACACACATCCTTAGGCTCCCCATGTCCTTGGTGTACTGCATAGCTGGATGGGTGTGTTTCAAAAAAGTGCCCAAAGTACTTACCTTAGGGCTGTGTGTCTGGGTCCTGCTTCTGGAAACTTTTTTTTTTTTTTTTTTGAATTTCCGAGAAAGGTTTCCTCTATGTAGTTTTGAACCCAGTCCTGGTGCTGGCTACATAGACCAGGCTGGCCTTGAACTCGCAGAGATCTGCCAGCCTCTGCTTCCCTAGTGCTGCATACACACACGCGCACACTCACACACTCACACACACACACACAAACACACACACACACACACATCCATAGGCTCCCCATATCCTTGGTGTATTGCACAGCTGGATGGGTGTGATACAGCTGGATGGGTGTGTTTCAAAAAAAGGGCCAAGAATACTTAGCTGATGGTTGTGTGTTTGGGTCCTGCTTCTGGAATCCTTATTTTTGCCTTTCGAGATAGGGTTTCTCTGTGTAGTTTTGGAACCTGTCCTGGTGCTTGCTACATAGACCAGGCTGGCCTTGAACTGGCAGAGATCTGCCAGCCTCTGCTTCCCTAGTGCTGCGATTGAAGGCATGTGCCAACAACATACAGCATTGCTGCTGAAATCTTAAACATTCATGAGCCCCAGACTTGCATTCCCAGTGCAGTCACTATCAATCCTTGAATCTAAATTATTTGCTTTGAGTGCTTGGGATGTTTGCTTATGGATTATTAATATGAAGGGGGGAAATACTTCAAAGGGAATATTTACTTCAGGTTGCATGAATTATAGGACTGTTGATTGTCACCTACAAAGGGCTGGCCCACAACCCATGAAAGAGTTAATGTTGGGCATTGCTTTCAGGGACGGTGTTTTGTGCTGTCTAAAAAAAAAAAAAAAAAAAAAAAAAAAACTTTAGCTATCTTGAAGTCATTAAATCTTTCTGTTCCTCTTCTAAATTCTTAAACTTAGAATTTTTTTTGGAGTGTGTCTAAAATGTGTTACCAACTAAGGCTCATTATATTATGTTGTTGTATTGTTGTGTTCATGTTGAGAAGATTGCAGAGTTCTTTTGCTTGGATCAATTCCATTGTTGAGTTTTGAGGAAGTGATGGAAAGGTTGCAAGGCAGAGCTGAGGAGGTGCCCACACTCCCACCTTGTTTGGACAAGCAGGCTGTCAGAGAAACAAGTTCATGTGGGCCATGCCAGACCTGCTGTAGTTGCTACTTGGTACTTGGAGTTTCAATTAGACTATCTTATGACCTTTGTGAGTTAGAGCACAACTCCAAAAAGCTGTGGGAAACATGACTAAGGTTCCTGCTCCCAGGTGTCTCTAAGAATAAACCACAAAGGCCTCAGCCTCCCTGAACATCCAGCTAAAACTAAAACCCAGTGTTTAAAGAGCAGGATTCCCCTCTGTAAAGCAGGCTCTGAGTTGAGTGTTTCCTGTTGCTGGAAGGTGTTGTGAGGAGAAATGGTAGCTAGGTGGTGGTGTTTAGGTGTGTGTGTGCATGTAATGGAGACATCTAAACAGTATCAGCAAGGGAAAAGTGAAGATCCCTGCCACAGACATTTCAGTAGGCAACGGGAGTGCGGGGAGTCCAAGACTGGTTTGAACAGGTCAGGACTGCCTTCACCTTGACAGACAGACACAAACACACATGAGGAGGTTTTTGCCTGCTGCGATTTCTACTTTAGAGATCGGGTTTTCATGCACAAAGTTCAAGGAACAGATCTGTGGCCACAGGTTAAAATTTATAGACATACTAGAGAAAATCAGCAATTATTTTGGAGCATGAGATCTTAAAGACATCTCATGTTTATTTTGGCCTTCTAGTGGTCAGCTTACCAGGGATTTGATTTACTGAGTTTAGAGAATAATCATTGTCTCTGGTCAGTAGACTTTTAACAGTTTTGATAAGCACTCTTGTAGTGTTTTACTGATTTAGGGGCTCAAACTTTGGAGGAGGACCTAGAAAGTATCCAGACTGTTGCAACACTCTCTTCTCAAGGGAAGGAACTCTCTACAACCAGGATAAGTTTGATGAGGAGCACAGACAGCATCCACCTCCAGCAAGAATGAGGAAAGTAGGGCTTTTGTCTTTCTGTGCAAATGGATTGATCTCATGTGGCTATCCATGTGATAACTAGAGTAGAGGGTTAAGTCACAACTCCACAACCAAGAGACTTTAGAGTTAGGAACCAAGAATCTTCCCAAGAAGGAAGAGTGGGAGGGGAGTGTCTTACCACCCCCTCCAAATGTAGAATGCTGGACTCTTGAGCTAGGATTGCTAAATGTAATCACCTGTAGGTAGGCTGTATTGGGAAGGGAAGTTTGGCACAGCTTTTTTTGTTCCTGAGCTGTTATATCACACAGGCAAAACCTGAGCTAGTCCTGAAGTTTTCCAGCATGGAAGGAAAACATACCAAGCCTGCTTATGACTTTGAAGTGGGGATTGCCTGAAATTCCAATGGAGACTGTGAGTGAGCTGGCAGGGCAAGAATCTATATAGGATATATTTGTTGGGTGTTGGCACCTGTTTGCAAGAACGCACATAGTTACAGCTGGGGTGCTGGAACAAAATAGGCCTGCATACATACATACATACACACACACACACACACACACACACACACACACACACACATACACACACATCCTTAGGCTCCCCATGTCCTTGGTGTACTGCATAGCTGGATGGGTGTGTTTCAAAAAGTGCCCAAAGTACTTACCTTAGGGCTGTGTGTCTGGGTCCTGCTTCTGGAAACTTTTTTTTTTTTTTTTTTGACTTTCCGAGAAAGGTTTCCTCTATGTAGTTTTGAACCCAGTCCTGGTGCTGGCTACATAGACCAGGCTGGCCTTGAACTCGCAGAGATCTGCCAGCCTCTGCTTCCCTAGTGCTGCATACACACACGCGCACACACACACACTCACACACACACACACACACACACACACACACACACACATCCATAGGCTCCCCATATCCTTGGTGTACTGCACAGCTGGATGGGTGTGACACAGCTGGATGGGTGTGTTTCAAAAAAAGGGCCAAGAGTACTTAGCTGATGGTTGTGTGTTTGGGTCCTGCTTCTGGAATCCTTATTTTTGCCTTTCCAGATAGGGTTTCTCTGTGTAGTTTTGGAACCTGTCCTGGTGCTTGCAACATAGACCAGGCTGGCCTTGAACTGGCAGAGATCTGCCAGCCTCTGCTTCCCTAGTGCTGCGATTGAAGGCATGTGCCAACAACATACAGCATTGCTGCTGAAATCTTAAACATTCATGAGCCCCAGACTTGCATTCCCAGTGCAGTCACTATCAATCCTTGAATCTAAATTATTTGCTTTGAGTGCTTGGGATGTTTGCTTATGGATTATTAATATGAAGGGGGGAAATACTTCAAAGGGAATATTTACTTCAGGTTGCATGAATTATAGGACTGTTGATTGTCACCTCCAAAGGGCTGGCCCACAACCCATGAAAGAGCTAATGTTGGGCATTGCTTTCAGGGACAGTGTTTTGTGCTGTCTAAAAAAAAAAAAAAAAAAAAAAAAACAAAAAAAAAACTTTAGCTATCTTGAAGTCATTAAATCTTTCTGTTCCTCTTCTAAATTCTTAAACTTAGAATTTTTTTTGGAGTGTGTCTAAAATGTGTTACCAACTAAGGCTCATTATATTATGTTGTTGTATTGTTGTGTTCATGTTGAGAAGATTGCAGAGTTCTTTTGCTTGGATCAATTCCATTGTTGAGTTTTGAGGAAGTGATGGAAAGGTTGCAAGGCAGAGCTGAGGAGGTGCCCACACTCCCACCTTGTTTGGACAAGCAGGCTGTCAGAGAAACAAGTTCATGTGGGCCATGCCAGACCTGCTGTAGTTGCTACTTGGTACTTGGAGTTTCAATTAGACTATCTTATGACCTTTGTGAGTTAGAGCACAACTCCAAAAAGCTGTGGGAAACATGACTAAGGTTCCTGCTCCCAGGTGTCTCTAAGAATAAACCACAAAGGCCTCAGCCTCCCTGAACATCCAGCTAAAACTAAAACCCAGTGTTTAAAGAGCAGGATTCCCCTCTGTAAAGCAGGCTCTGAGTTGAGTGTTTCCTGTTGCTGGAAGGTGTTGTGAGGAGAAATGGTAGCTAGGTGGTGGTGTTTAGGTGTGTGTGTGCATGTAATGGAGACATCTAAACAGTATCAGCAAGGGAAAAGTGAAGATCCCTGCCACAGACATTTCAGTAGGCAACGGGAGTGCGGGGAGTCCAAGACTGGTTTGAACAGGTCAGGACTGCCTTCACCTTGACAGACAGACACAAACACACTTGAGGAGGTTTTTGCCTGCTGCGATTTCTACTTTAGAGATCTGGTTTTCATGCACAAAGTACAAGGAACAGATCTGTGGCCACAGGTTAAAATTTATAGACATACTAGAGAAAATCAGCAATTATTTTGGAGCATGAGATCTTAAAGACATCTCATGTTTATTTTGGCCTTCTTGTGGTCAGCTTACCAGGGATTTGATTTACTGAGTTTAGAGAATAATCATTGTCTCTGGTCAGTAGACTTTTAACAGTTTTGATAAGCACTCTTGTAGTGTTTTACTGATTTAGGGGCTCAAACTTTGGAGGAGGACCTAGAAAGTATCCAGACTGTTGCAACACTCTCTTCTCAAGGGAAGGAACTCTCTACAACCAGGATAAGTTTGATGAGGAGCACAGACAGCATCCACCTCCAGCAAGAATGAGGAAAGTAGGGCTTTTGTCTTTCTGTGCAAATGGATTGATCTCATGTGGCTATCCATGTGATAACTAGAGTAGAGGGTTAAGTCACAACTCCACAACCAAGAGACTTTAGAGTTAGGAACCAAGAATCTTCCCAAGAAGGAAGAGTGGGAGGGGAGTGTCTTACCACCCCCTCCAAATGTAGAATGCTGGACTCTTGAGCTAGGATTGCTAAATGTAATCACCTGTAGGTAGGCTGTGTTGGGAAGGGAAGTTTGGCACAGCTTTTTTTGTTCCTGAGCTGTTATATCACACAGGCAAAACCTGAGCTAGTCCTGAAGTTTTCCAGCATGGAAGGAAAACATACCAAGCCTGCTTATGACTTTGAAGTGGGGATTGCCTGAAATTCCAATGGAGACTGTGAGTGAGCTGGCAGGGCAAGAATCTATATAGGATATCTTTGTTGGGCGTTGGCACCTGTTTGCAAGAACGCACATAGTTACAGCTGGGGTGCTGGAACAAAATAGGCCTGCATACATACATACACACACACACACACACACACATACACACACATCCTTAGGCTCCCCATGTCCTTGGTGTACTGCATAGCTGGATGGGTGTGTTTCAAAAAAAAGTGCCCAAAGTACTTACCTTAGGGCTGTGTGTCTGGGTCCTGCTTCTGGAAACTTTTTTTTTTTTTTTTTTTGAATTTCCGAGAAAGGTTTCCTCTATGTAGTTTTGAACCCAGTCCTGGTGCTGGCTACATAGACCAGGCTGGCCTTGAACTCGCAGAGATCTGCCAGCCTCTGCTTCCCTAGTGCTGCATACACACACGCGCACACTCACACACTCACACACACACACACAAACACACACACACACACACATCCATAGGCTCCCCATATCCTTGGTGTATTGCACAGCTGGATGGGTGTGATACAGCTGGATGGGTGTGTTTCAAAAAAAGGGCCAAGAATACTTAGCTGATGGTTGTGTGTTTGGGTCCTGCTTCTGGAATCCTTATTTTTGCCTTTCGAGATAGGGTTTCTCTGTGTAGTTTTGGAACCTGTCCTGGTGCTTGCTATATAGACCAGGCTGGCCTTGAACTGGCAGAGATCTGCCAGCCTCTGCTTCCCTAGTGCTGCGATTGAAGGCATGTGCCAACAACATACAGCATTGCTGCTGAAATCTTAAACATTCATGAGCCCCAGACTTGCATTCCCAGTGCAGTCACTATCAATCCTTGAATCTAAATTATTTGCTTTGAGTGCTTGGGATGTTTGCTTATGGATTATTAATATGAAGGGGGGAAATACTTCAAAGGGAATATTTACTTCAGGTTGCATGAATTATAGGACTGTTGATTGTCACCTACAAAGGGCTGGCCCACAACCCATGAAAGAGTTAATGTTGGGCATTGCTTTCAGGGACGGTGTTTTGTGCTGTCTAAAAAAAAAAAAAAAAAAAAAAAAAACTTTAGCTATCTTGAAGTCATTAAATCTTTCTGTTCCTCTTCTAAATTCTTAAACTTAGAATTTTTTTTGGAGTGTGTCTAAAATGTGTTACCAACTAAGGCTCATTATATTATGTTGTTGTATTGTTGTGTTCATGTTGAGAAGATTGCAGAGTTCTTTTGCTTGGATCAATTCCATTGTTGAGTTTTGAGGAAGTGATGGAAAGGTTGCAAGGCAGAGCTGAGGAGGTGCCCACACTCCCACCTTGTTTGGACAAGCAGGCTGTCAGAGAAACAAGTTCATGTGGGCCATGCCAGACCTGCTGTAGTTGCTACTTGGTACTTGGAGTTTCAATTAGACTATCTTATGACCTTTGTGAGTTAGAGCACAACTCCAAAAAGCTGTGGGAAACATGACTAAGGTTCCCTGCTCCCAGGTGTCTCTAAGAATAAACCACAAAGGCCTCAGCCTCCCTGAACATCCAGCTAAAACTAAAACCCAGTGTTTAAAGAGCAGGATTCCCCTCTGTAAAGCAGGCTCTGAGTTGAGTGTTTCCTGTTGCTGGAAGGTGTTGTGAGGAGAAATGGTAGCTAGGTGGTGGTGTTTAGGTGTGTGTGTGCATGTAATGGAGACATCTAAACAGTATCAGCAAGGGAAAAGTGAAGATCCCTGCCACAGACATTTCAGTAGGCAACGGGAGTGCGGGGAGTCCAAGACTGGTTTGAACAGGTCAGGACTGCCTTCACCTTGACAGACAGACACAAACACACATGAGGAGGTTTTTGCCTGCTGCGATTTCTACTTTAGAGATCGGGTTTTCATGCACAAAGTTCAAGGAACAGATCTGTGGCCACAGGTTAAAATTAATAGACATACTAGAGAAAATCAGCAATTATTTTGGAGCATGAGATCTTAAAGACATCTCATGTTTATTTTGGCCTTCTTGTGGTCAGCTTACCAGGGATTTGATTTACTGAGTTTAGAGAATAATCATTGTCTCTGGTCAGTAGACTTTTAACAGTTTTGATAAGCACTCTTGTAGTGTTTTACTGATTTAGGGGCTCAAACTTTGGAGGAGGACCTAGAAAGTATCCAGACTGTTGCAACACTCTCTTCTCAAGGGAAGGAACTCTCTACAACCAGGATAAGTTTGATGAGGAGCACAGACAGCATCCACCTCCAGCAAGAATGAGGAAAGTAGGGCTTTTGTCTTTCTGTGCAAATGGATTGATCTCATGTGGCTATCCATGTGATAACTAGAGTAGAGGGTTAAGTCACAACTCCACAACCAAGAGACTTTAGAGTTAGGAACCAAGAATCTTCCCAAGAAGGAAGAGTGGGAGGGGAGTGTCTTACCACCCCCTCCAAATGTAGAATGCTGGACTCTTGAGCTAGGATTGCTAAATGTAATCACCTGTAGGTAGGCTGTGTTGGGAAGGGAAGTTTGGCACAGCTTTTTTTGTTCCTGAGCTGTTATATCACACAGGCAAAACCTGAGCTAGTCCTGAAGTTTTCCAGCATGGAAGGAAAACATACCAAGCCTGCTTATGACTTTGAAGTGGGGATTGCCTGAAATTCCAATGGAGACTGTGAGTGAGCTGGCAGGGCAAGAATCTATATAGGATATATTTGTTGGGTGTTGGCACCTGTTTGCAAGAACGCACATAGTTACAGCTGGGGTGCTGGAACAAAATAGGCCTGCATACATACATACACACACACACACACACACACACACACCCACACACACACATACACACACATCCTTAGGCTCCCCATGTCCTTGGTGTACTGCATAGCTGGATGGGTGTGTTTCAAAAAAGTGCCCAAAGTACTTACCTTAGGGCTGTGTGTCTGGGTCCTGCTTCTGGAAACTTTTTTTTTTTTTTTTTGAATTTCCGAGAAAGGTTTCCTCTATGTAGTTTTGAACCCAGTCCTGGTGCTGGCTACATAGACCAGGCTGGCCTTGAACTCGCAGAGATCTGCCAGCCTCTGCTTCCCTAGTGCTGCATACACACACGCGCACACTCACACACTCACACACACACACAAACACACACACACACACACACATCCATAGGCTCCCCATATCCTTGGTGTATTGCACAGCTGGATGGGTGTGATACAGCTGGATGGGTGTGTTTCAAAAAAAGGGCCAAGAATACTTAGCTGATGGTTGTGTGTTTGGGTCCTGCTTCTGGAATCCTTATTTTTGCCTTTCGAGATAGGGTTTCTCTGTGTAGTTTTGGAACCTGTCCTGGTGCTTGCTATATAGACCAGGCTGGCCTTGAACTGGCAGAGATCTGCCAGCCTCTGCTTCCCTAGTGCTGCGATTGAAGGCATGTGCCAACAACATACAGCATTGCTGCTGAAATCTTAAACATTCATGAGCCCCAGACTTGCATTCCCAGTGCAGTCACTATCAATCCTTGAATCTAAATTATTTGCTTTGAGTGCTTGGGATGTTTGCTTATGGATTATTAATATGAAGGGGGAAATACTTCAAAGGGAATATTTACTTCAGGTTGCATGAATTATAGGACTGTTGATTGTCACCTCCAAAGGGCTGGCCCACAACCCATGAAAGAGTTAATGTTGGGCATTGCTTTCAGGGACGGTGTTTTGTGCTGTCTAAAAAAAAAAAAAAAAAAAAAAAAACTTTAGCTATCTTGAAGTCATTAAATCTTTCTGTTCCTCTTCTAAATTCTTAAACTTAGAATTTTTTTTGGAGTGTGTCTAAAATGTGTTACCAACTAAGGCTCATTATATTATGTTGTTGTATTGTTGTGTTCATGTTGAGAAGATTGCAGAGTTCTTTTGCTTGGATCAATTCCATTGTTGAGTTTTGAGGAAGTGATGGAAAGGTTGCAAGGCAGAGCTGAGGAGGTGCCCACACTCCCACCTTGTTTGGACAAGCAGGCTGTCAGAGAAACAAGTTCATGTGGGCCATGCCAGACCTGCTGTAGTTGCTACTTGGTACTTGGAGTTTCAATTAGACTATCTTATGACCTTTGTGAGTTAGAGCACAACTCCACAAAGCTGTGGGAAACATGACTAAGGTTCCCTGCTCCCAGGTGTCTCTAAGAATAAACCACAAAGGCCTCAGCCTCCCTGAACATCCAGCTAAAACTAAAACCCAGTGTTTAAAGAGCAGGATTCCCCTCTGTAAAGCAGGCTCTGAGTTGAGTGTTTCCTGTTGCTGGAAGGTGTTGTGAGGAGAAATGGTAGCTAGGTGGTGGTGTTTAGGTGTGTGTGTGCATGTAATGGAGACATCTAAACAGTATCAGCAAGGGAAAAGTGAAGATCCCTGCCACAGACATTTCAGTAGGCAACGGGAGTGCGGGGAGTCCAAGACTGGTTTGAACAGGTCAGGACTGCCTTCACCTTGACAGACAGACACAAACACACATGAGGAGGTTTTTGCCTGCTGCGATTTCTACTTTAGAGATCGGGTTTTCATGCACAAAGTTCAAGGAACAGATCTGTGGCCACAGGTTAAAATTTATAGACATACTAGAGAAAATCAGCAATTATTTTGGAGCATGAGATCTTAAAGACATCTCATGTTTATTTTGGCCTTCTTGTGGTCAGCTTACCAGGGATTTGATTTACTGAGTTTAGAGAATAATCATTGTCTCTGGTCAGTAGACTTTTAACAGTTTTGATAAGCACTCTTGTAGTGTTTTACTGATTTAGGGGCTCAAACTTTGGAGGAGGACCTAGAAAGTATCCAGACTGTTGCAACACTCTCTTCTCAAGGGAAGGAACTCTCTACAACCAGGATAAGTTTGATGAGGAGCACAGACAGCATCCACCTCCAGCAAGAATGAGGAAAGTAGGGCTTTTGTCTTTCTGTGCAAATGGATTGATCTCATGTGGCTATCCATGTGATAACTAGAGTAGAGGGTTAAGTCACAACTCCACAACCAAGAGACTTTAGAGTTAGGAACCAAGAATCTTCCCAAGAAGGAAGAGTGGGAGGGGAGTGTCTTACCACCCCCTCCAAATGTAGAATGCTGGACTCTTGAGCTAGGATTGCTAAATGTAATCACCTGTAGGTAGGCTGTGTTGGGAAGGGAAGTTTGGCACAGCTTTTTTTGTTCCTGAGCTGTTATATCACACAGGCAAAACCTGAGCTAGTCCTGAAGTTTTCCAGCATGGAAGGAAAACATACCAAGCCTGCTTATGACTTTGAAGTGGGGATTGCCTGAAATTCCAATGGAGACTGTGAGTGAGCTGGCAGGGCAAGAATCTATATAGGATATATTTGTTGGGTGTTGGCACCTGTTTGCAAGAACGCACATAGTTACAGCTGGGGTGCTGGAACAAAATAGGCCTGCATACATCACATACACACACACACACACACACACACACACACACACACACACACACACACATCCTTAGGCTCCCCATGTCCTTGGTGTACTGCATAGCTGGATGGGTGTGTTTCAAAAAAGTGCCCAAAGTACTTACCTTAGGGCTGTGTGTCTGGGTCCTGCTTCTGGAAACTTTTTTTTTTTTTTTTTGACTTTCCGAGAAAGGTTTCCTCTATGTAGTTTTGGACCCAGTCCTGGTGCTGGCTACATAGACCAGGCTGGCCTTGAACTCGCAGAGATCTGCCAGCCTCTGCTTCCCTAGTGCTGCATACACACACGCGCACACTCACACACTCACACACACACACACAACACACACACACACACACACATCCATAGGCTCCCCATATCCTTGGTGTATTGCACAGCTGGATGGGTGTGACACAGCTGGATGGGTGTGTTTCAAAAAAAGGGCCAAGAATACTTAGCTGATGGTTGTGTGTTTGGGTCCTGCTTCTGGAATCCTTATTTTTGCCTTTCGAGATAGGGTTTCTCTGTGTAGTTTTGGAACCTGTCCTGGTGCTTGCTACATAGACCAGGCTGGCCTTGAACTGGCAGAGATCTGCCAGCCTCTGCTTCCCTAGTGCTGCGATTGAAGGCATGTGCCAACAACATACAGCATTGCTGCTGAAATCTTAAACATTCATGAGCCCCAGACTTGCATTCCCAGTGCAGTCACTATCAATCCTTGAATCTAAATTATTTGCTTTGAGTGCTTGGGATGTTTGCTTATGGATTATTAATATGAAGGGGGGAAATACTTCAAAGGGAATATTTACTTCAGGTTGCATGAATTATAGGACTGTTGATTGTCACCTCCAAAGGGCTGGCCCACAACCCATGAAAGAGCTAATGTTGGGCATTGCTTTCAGGGACAGTGTTTTGTGCTGTCTAAAAAAAAAAAAAAAAAAAAAAACTTTAGCTATCTTGAAGTCATTAAATCTTTCTGTTCCTCTTCTAAATTCTTAAACTTAGAATTTTTTTTTGGAGTGTGTCTAAAATGTGTTACCAACTAAGGCTCATTATATTATGTTGTTGTATTGTTGTGTTCATGTTGAGAAGATTGCAGAGTTCTTTTGCTTGGATCAATTCCATTGTTGAGTTTTGAGGAAGTGATGGAAAGGTTGCAAGGCAGAGCTGAGGAGGTGCCCACACTCCCACCTTGTTTGGACAAGCAGGCTGTCAGAGAAACAAGTTCATGTGGGCCATGCCAGACCTGCTGTAGTTGCTACTTGGTACTTGGAGTTTCAATTAGACTATCTTATGACCTTTGTGAGTTAGAGCACAACTCCAAAAAGCTGTGGGAAACATGACTAAGGTTCCCTGCTCCCAGGTGTCTCTAAGAATAAACCACAAAGGCCTCAGCCTCCCTGAACATCCAGCTAAAACTAAAACCCAGTGTTTAAAGAGCAGGATTCCCCTCTGTAAAGCAGGCTCTGAGTTGAGTGTTTCCTGTTGCTGGAAGGTGTTGTGAGGAGAAATGGTAGCTAGGTGGTGGTGTTTAGGTGTGTGTGTGCATGTAATGGAGACATCTAAACAGTATCAGCAAGGGAAAAGTGAAGATCCCTGCCACAGACATTTCAGTAGGCAACGGGAGTGCGGGGAGTCCAAGACTGGTTTGAACAGGTCAGGACTGCCTTCACCTTGACAGACAGACACAAACACACATGAGGAGGTTTTTGCCTGCTGCGATTTCTACTTTAGAGATCGGGTTTTCATGCACAAAGTTCAAGGAACAGATCTGTGGCCACAGGTTAAAATTAATAGACATACTAGAGAAAATCAGCAATTATTTTGGAGCATGAGATCTTAAAGACATCTCATGTTTATTTTGGCCTTCTTGTGGTCAGCTTACCAGGGATTTGATTTACTGAGTTTAGAGAATAATCATTGTCTCTGGTCAGTAGACTTTTAACAGTTTTGATAAGCACTCTTGTAGTGTTTTACTGATTTAGGGGCTCAAACTTTGGAGGAGGACCTAGAAAGTATCCAGACTGTTGCAACACTCTCTTCTCAAGGGAAGGAACTCTCTACAACCAGGATAAGTTTGATGAGGAGCACAGACAGCATCCACCTCCAGCAAGAATGAGGAAAGTAGGGCTTTTGTCTTTCTGTGCAAATGGATTGATCTCATGTGGCTATCCATGTGATAACTAGAGTAGAGGGTTAAGTCACAACTCCACAACCAAGAGACTTTAGAGTTAGGAACCAAGAATCTTCCCAAGAAGGAAGAGTGGGAGGGGGAGTGTCTTACCACCCCCTCCAAATGTAGAATGCTGGACTCTTGAGCTAGGATTGCTAAATGTAATCACCTGTAGGTAGGCTGTGTTGGGAAGGGAAGTTTGGCACAGCTTTTTTTGTTCCTGAGCTGTTATATCACACAGGCAAAACCTGAGCTAGTCCTGAAGTTTTCCAGCATGGAAGGAAAACATACCAAGCCTGCTTATGACTTTGAAGTGGGGATTGCCTGAAATTCCAATGGAGACTGTGAGTGAGCTGGCAGGGCAAGAATCTATATAGGATATCTTTGTTGGGTGTTGGCACCTGTTTGCAAGAACGCACATAGTTACAGCTGGGGTGCTGGAACAAAATAGGCCTGCATACATACATACACACACACACACACACACACACACACACACACACACACACACCATACACACACATCCTTAGGCTCCCCATGTCCTTGGTGTACTGCATAGCTGGATGGGTGTGTTTCAAAAAAGTGCCCAAAGTACTTACCTTAGGGCTGTGTGTCTGGGTCCTGCTTCTGGAAACTTTTTTTTTTTTTTTTTTGACTTTCCGAGAAAGGTTTCCTCTATGTAGTTTTGAACCCAGTCCTGGTGCTGGCTACATAGACCAGGCTGGCCTTGAACTCGCAGAGATCTGCCAGCCTCTGCTTCCCTAGTGCTGCATACACACACGCGCACACTCACACACACACACACACACACACACACACACACACACACACACATCCATAGGCTCCCCATATCCTTGGTGTATTGCACAGCTGGATGGGTGTGATACAGCTGGATGGGTGTGTTTCAAAAAAGGGCCAAGAATACTTAGCTGATGGTTGTGTGTTTGGGTCCTGCTTCTGGAATCCTTATTTTTGCCTTTCGAGATAGGGTTTCTCTGTGTAGTTTTGGAACCTGTCCTGGTGCTTGCTACATAGACCAGGCTGGCCTTGAACTGGCAGAGATCTGCCAGCCTCTGCTTCCCTAGTGCTGCGATTGAAGGCATGTGCCAACAACATACAGCATTGCTGCTGAAATCTTAAACATTCATGAGCCCCAGACTTGCATTCCCAGTGCAGTCACTATCAATCCTTGAATCTAAATTATTTGCTTTGAGTGCTTGGGATGTTTGCTTATGGATTATTAATATGAAGGGGGGAAATACTTCAAAGGGAATATTTACTTCAGGTTGCATGAATTATAGGACTGTTGATTGTCACCTCCAAAGGGCTGGCCCACAACCCATGAAGGAGTTAATGTTGGGCATTGCTTTCAGGGACGGTGTTTTGTGCTGTCAAAAAAAAAAAAAAAAAAAAAAAAAAAAAACTTTAGCTATCTTGAAGTCATTAAATCTTTCTGTTCCTCTTCTAAATTCTTAAACTTAGAATTTTTTTTGGAGTGTGTCTAAAATGTGTTACCAACTAAGGCTCATTATATTATGTTGTTGTATTGTTGTGTTCATGTTGAGAAGATTGCAGAGTTCTTTTGCTTGGATCAATTCCATTGTTGAGTTTTGAGGAAGTGATGGAAAGGTTGCAAGGCAGAGCTGAGGAGGTGCCCACACTCCCACCTTGTTTGGACAAGCAGGCTGTCAGAGAAACAAGTTCATGTGGGCCATGCCAGACCTGCTGTAGTTGCTACTTGGTACTTGGAGTTTCAATTAGACTATCTTATGACCTTTGTGAGTTAGAGCACAACTCCAAAAAGCTGTGGGAAACATGACTAAGGTTCCCTGCTCCCAGGTGTCTCTAAGAATAAACCACAAAGGCCTCAGCCTCCCTGAACATCCAGCTAAAACTAAAACCCAGTGTTTAAAGAGCAGGATTCCCCTCTGTAAAGCAGGCTCTGAGTTGAGTGTTTCCTGTTGCTGGAAGGTGTTGTGAGGAGAAATGGTAGCTAGGTGGTGGTGTTTAGGTGTGTGTGTGCATGTAATGGAGACATCTAAACAGTATCAGCAAGGGAAAAGTGAAGATCCCTGCCACAGACATTTCAGTTGGCAACGGGATTGCGGGGAGTCCAAGACTGGTTTGAACAGGTCAGGACTGCCTTCACCTTGACAGACAGACACAAACACACTTGAGGAGGTTTTTGCCTGCTGCGATTTCTACTTTAGAGATCGGGTTTTCATGCACAAAGTTCAAGGAACAGATCTGTGGCCACAGGTTAAAATTTATAGACATACTAGAGAAAATCAGCAATTATTTTGGAGCATGAGATCTTAAAGACATCTCATGTTTATTTTGGCCTTCTTGTGGTCAGCTTACCAGGGATTTGATTTACTGAGTTTAGAGAATAATCATTGTCTCTGGTCAGTAGACTTTTAACAGTTTTGATAAGCACTCTTGTAGTGTTTTACTGATTTAGGGGCTCAAACTTTGGAGGAGGACCTAGAAAGTATCCAGACTGTTGCAACACTCTCTTCTCAAGGGAAGGAACTCTCTACAACCAGGATAAGTTTGATGAGGAGCACAGACAGCATCCACCTCCAGCAAGAATGAGGAAAGTAGGGCTTTTGTCTTTCTGTGCAAATGGATTGATCTCATGTGGCTATCCATGTGATAACTAGAGTAGAGGGTTAAGTCACAACTCCACAACCAAGAGACTTTAGAGTTAGGAACCAAGAATCTTCCCAAGAAGGAAGAGTGGGAGGGGAGTGTCTTACCACCCCCCTCCAAATGTAGAATGCTGGACTCTTGAGCTAGGATTGCTAAATGTAATCACCTGTAGGTAGGCTGTATTGGGAAGGGAAGTTTGGCACAGCTTTTTTTGTTCCTGAGCTGTTATATCACACAGGCAAAACCTGAGCTAGTCCTGAAGTTTTCCAGCATGGAAGGAAAACATACCAAGCCTGCTTATGACTTTGAAGTGGGGATTGCCTGAAATTCCAATGGAGACTGTGAGTGAGCTGGCAGGGCAAGAATCTATATAGGATATATTTGTTGGGTGTTGGCACCTGTTTGCAAGAACGCACATAGTTACAGCTGGGGTGCTGGAACAAAATAGGCCTGCATACATACATACACACACACACACACACACACACACACACACACACATACACACACATCCTTAGGCTCCCCATGTCCTTGGTGTACTGCATAGCTGGATGGGTGTGTTTCAAAAAAGTGCCCAAAGTACTTACCTTAGGGCTGTGTGTCTGGGTCCTGCTTCTGGAAACTTTTTTTTTTTTTTTTTGACTTTCCGAGAAAGGTTTCCTCTATGTAGTTTTGGACCCAGTCCTGGTGCTGGCTACATAGACCAGGCTGGCCTTGAACTCGCAGAGATCTGCCAGCCTCTGCTTCCCTAGTGCTGCATACACACACGCGCACACACACACACTCACACACACACACACACACACACACACACACACACACACACATCCATAGGCTCCCCATATCCTTGGTGTACTGCACAGCTGGATGGGTGTGACACAGCTGGATGGGTGTGTTTCAAAAAAGGGCCAAGAGTACTTAGCTGATGGTTGTGTGTTTGGGTCCTGCTTCTGGAATCCTTATTTTTGCCTTTCGAGATAGGGTTTCTCTGTGTAGTTTTGGAACCTGTCCTGGTGCTTGCAACATAGACCAGGCTGGCCTTGAACTGGCAGAGATCTGCCAGCCTCTGCTTCCCTAGTGCTGCGATTGAAGGCATGTGCCAACAACATACAGCATTGCTGCTGAAATCTTAAACATTCATGAGCCCCAGACTTGCATTCCCAGTGCAGTCACTATCAATCCTTGAATCTAAATTATTTGCTTTGAGTGCTTGGGATGTTTGCTTATGGATTATTAATATGAAGGGGGGAAATACTTCAAAGGGAATATTTACTTCAGGTTGCATGAATTATAGGACTGTTGATTGTCACCTCCAAAGGGCTGGCCCACAACCCATGAAAGATCTAATGTTGGGCATTGCTTTCAGGGACGGTGTTTTGTGCTGTCTAAAAAAAAAAAAAAAAAAAAAAAAAAAACTTTAGCTATCTTGAAGTCATTAAATCTTTCTGTTCCTCTTCTAAATTCTTAAACTTAGAATTTTTTTTGGAGTGTGTCTAAAATGTGTTACCAACTAAGGCTCATTATATTATGTTGTTGTATTGTTGTGTTCATGTTGAGAAGATTGCAGAGTTCTTTTGCTTGGATCAATTCCATTGTTGAGTTTTGAGGAAGTGATGGAAAGGTTGCAAGGCAGAGCTGAGGAGGTGCCCACACTCCCACCTTGTTTGGACAAGCAGGCTGTCAGAGAAACAAGTTCATGTGGGCCATGCCAGACCTGCTGTAGTTGCTACTTGGTACTTGGAGTTTCAATTAGACTATCTTATGACCTTTGTGAGTTAGAGCACAACTCCAAAAAGCTGTGGGAAACATGACTAAGGTTCCTGCTCCCAGGTGTCTCTAAGAATAAACCACAAAGGCCTCAGCCTCCCTGAACATCCAGCTAAAACTAAAACCCAGTGTTTAAAGAGCAGGATTCCCCTCTGTAAAGCAGGCTCTGAGTTGAGTGTTTCCTGTTGCTGGAAGGTGTTGTGAGGAGAAATGGTAGCTAGGTGGTGGTGTTTAGGTGTGTGTGTGCATGTAATGGAGACATCTAAACAGTATCAGCAAGGGAAAAGTGAAGATCCCTGCCACAGACATTTCAGTAGGCAACGGGAGTGCGGGGAGTCCAAGACTGGTTTGAACAGGTCAGGACTGCCTTCACCTTGACAGACAGACACAAACACACTTGAGGAGGTTTTTGCCTGCTGCGATTTCTACTTTAGAGATCGGGTTTTCATGCACAAAGTTCAAGGAACAGATCTGTGGCCACAGGTTAAAATTTATAGACATACTAGAGAAAATCAGCAATTATTTTGGAGCATGAGATCTTAAAGACATCTCATGTTTATTTTGGCCTTCTTGTGGTCAGCTTACCAGGGATTTGATTTACTGAGTTTAGAGAATAATCATTGTCTCTGGTCAGTAGACTTTTAACAGTTTTGATAAGCACTCTTGTAGTGTTTTACTGATTTAGGGGCTCAAACTTTGGAGGAGGACCTAGAAAGTATCCAGACTGTTGCAACACTCTCTTCTCAAGGGAAGGAACTCTCTACAACCAGGATAAGTTTGATGAGGAGCACAGACAGCATCCACCTCCAGCAAGAATGAGGAAAGTAGGGCTTTTGTCTTTCTGTGCAAATGGATTGATCTCATGTGGCTATCCATGTGATAACTAGAGTAGAGGGTTAAGTCACAACTCCACAACCAAGAGACTTTAGAGTTAGGAACCAAGAATCTTCCCAAGAAGGAAGAGTGGGAGGGGAGTGTCTTACCACCCCCTCCAAATGTAGAATGCTGGACTCTTGAGCTAGGATTGCTAAATGTAATCACCTGTAGGTAGGCTGTGTTGGGAAGGGAAGTTTGGCACAGCTTTTTTTGTTCCTGAGCTGTTATATCACACAGGCAAAACCTGAGCTAGTCCTGAAGTTTTCCAGCATGGAAGGAAAACATACCAAGCCTGCTTATGACTTTGAAGTGGGGATTGCCTGAAATTCCAATGGAGACTGTGAGTGAGCTGGCAGGGCAAGAATCTATATAGGATATCTTTGTTGGGCGTTGGCACCTGTTTGCAAGAACGCACATAGTTACAGCTGGGGTGCTGGAACAAAATAGGCCTGCATACATACATACACACACACACACACACACACACACACACACACACATACACACACATCCTTAGGCTCCCCATGTCCTTGGTGTACTGCATAGCTGGATGGGTGTGTTTCAAAAAAGTGCCCAAAGTACTTACCTTAGGGCTGTGTGTCTGGGTCCTGCTTCTGGAAACTTTTTTTTTTTTTTTTTTTGACTTTCCGAGAAAGGTTTCCTCTATGTAGTTTTGGACCCAGTCCTGGTGCTGGCTACATAGACCAGGCTGGCCTTGAACTCGCAGAGATCTGCCAGCCTCTGCTTCCCTAGTGCTGCATACACACACGCGCACACACACACACTCACACACACACACACAAACACACACACACACACACACATCCATAGGCTCCCCATATCCTTGGTGTATTGCACAGCTGGATGGGTGTGACACAGCTGGATGGGTGTGTTTCAAAAAAGGGCCAAGAATACTTAGCTGATGGTTGTGTGTTTGGGTCCTGCTTCTGGAATCCTTATTTTTGCCTTTCGAGATAGGGTTTCTCTGTGTAGTTTTGGAACCTGTCCTGGTGCTTGCTACATAGACCAGGCTGGCCTTGAACTGGCAGAGATCTGCCAGCCTCTGCTTCCCTAGTGCTGCGATTGAAGGCATGTGCCAACAACATACAGCATTGCTGCTGAAATCTTAAACATTCATGAGCCCCAGACTTGCATTCCCAGTGCAGTCACTATCAATCCTTGAATCTAAATTATTTGCTTTGAGTGCTTGGGATGTTTGCTTATGGATTATTAATATGAAGGGGGGAAATACTTCAAAGGGAATATTTACTTCAGGTTGCATGAATTATAGGACTGTTGATTGTCACCTCCAAAGGGCTGGCCCACAACCCATGAAAGAGCTAATGTTGGGCATTGCTTTCAGGGACGGTGTTTTGTGCTGTCTAAAAAAAAAAAAAAAAAAAAAAAAAAAACTTTAGCTATCTTGAAGTCATTAAATCTTTCTGTTCCTCTTCTAAATTCTTAAACTTAGAATTTTTTTTGGAGTGTGTCTAAAATGTGTTACCAACTAAGGCTCATTATATTATGTTGTTGTATTGTTGTGTTCATGTTGAGAAGATTGCAGAGTTCTTTTGCTTGGATCAATTCCATTGTTGAGTTTTGAGGAAGTGATGGAAAGGTTGCAAGGCAGAGCTGAGGAGGTGCCCACACTCCCACCTTGTTTGGACAAGCAGGCTGTCAGAGAAACAAGTTCATGTGGGCCATGCCAGACCTGCTGTAGTTGCTACTTGGTACTTGGAGTTTCAATTAGACTATCTTATGACCTTTGTGAGTTAGAGCACAACTCCAAAAAGCTGTGGGAAACATGACTAAGGTTCCCTGCTCCCAGGTGTCTCTAAGAATAAACCACAAAGGCCTCAGCCTCCCTGAACATCCAGCTAAAACTAAAACCCAGTGTTTAAAGAGCAGGATTCCCCTCTGTAAAGCAGGCTCTGAGTTGAGTGTTTCCTGTTGCTGGAAGGTGTTGTGAGGAGAAATGGTAGCTAGGTGGTGGTGTTTAGGTGTGTGTGTGCATGTAATGGAGACATCTAAACAGTATCAGCAAGGGAAAAGTGAAGATCCCTGCCACAGACATTTCAGATGGCAACGGGAGTGCGTGGAGTCCAAGACTGGTTTGAACAGGTCAGGACTGCCTTCACCTTGACAGACAGACACAAACACACTTGAGGAGGTTTTTGCCTGCTGCGATTTCTACTTTAGAGATCGGGTTTTCATGCACAAAGTTCAAGGAACAGATCTGTGGCCACAGGTTAAAATTTATAGACATACTAGAGAAAATCAGCAATTATTTTGGAGCATGAGATCTTAAAGACATCTCATGTTTATTTTGGCCTTCTTGTGGTCAGCTTACCAGGGATTTGATTTACTGAGTTTAGAGAATAATCATTGTCTCTGGTCAGTAGACTTTTAACAGTTTTGATAAGCACTCTTGTAGTGTTTTACTGATTTAGGGGCTCAAACTTTGGAGGAGGACCTAGAAAGTATCCAGACTGTTGCAACACTCTCTTCTCAAGGGAAGGAACTCTCTACAACCAGGATAAGTTTGATGAGGAGCACAGACAGCATCCACCTCCAGCAAGAATGAGGAAAGTAGGGCTTTTGTCTTTCTGTGCAAATGGATTGATCTCATGTGGCTATCCATGTGATAACTAGAGTAGAGGGTTAAGTCACAACTCCACAACCAAGAGACTTTAGAGTTAGGAACCAAGAATCTTCCCAAGAAGGAAGAGTGGGAGGGGAGTGTCTTACCACCCCCTCCAAATGTAGAATGCTGGACTCTTGAGCTAGGATTGCTAAATGTAATCACCTGTAGGTAGGCTGTATTGGGAAGGGAAGTTTGGCACAGCTTTTTTTGTTCCTGAGCTGTTATATCACACAGGCAAAACCTGAGCTAGTCCTGAAGTTTTCCAGCATGGAAGGAAAACATACCAAGCCTGCTTATGACTTTGAAGTGGGGATTGCCTGAAATTCCAATGGAGACTGTGAGTGAGCTGGCAGGGCAAGAATCTATATAGGATATCTTTGTTGGGTGTTGGCACCTGTTTGCAAGAACGCACATAGTTACAGCTGGGGTGCTGGAACAAAATAGGCCTGCATACATACATACACACACACACACACACACACACACACACACATACACACACATCCTTAGGCTCCCCATGTCCTTGGTGTACTGCATAGCTGGATGGGTGTGTTTCAAAAAAGTGCCCAAAGTACTTACCTTAGGGCTGTGTGTCTGGGTCCTGCTTCTGGAAACTTTTTTTTTTTTTTTTTTGACTTTCCGAGAAAGGTTTCCTCTATGTAGTTTTGAACCCAGTCCTGGTGCTGGCTACATAGACCAGGCTGGCCTTGAACTCGCAGAGATCTGCCAGCCTCTGCTTCCCTAGTGCTGCATACACACACGCGCACACACACACACTCACACACACACACACACAAACACACACACACACACACATCCATAGGCTCCCCATATCCTTGGTGTACTGCACAGCTGGATGGGTGTGACACAGCTGGATGGGTGTGTTTCAAAAAAGGGCCAAGAATACTTAGCTGATGGTTGTGTGTTTGGGTCCTGCTTCTGGAATCCTTATTTTTGCCTTTCGAGATAGGGTTTCTCTGTGTAGTTTTGGAACCTGTCCTGGTGCTTGCTACATAGACCAGGCTGGCCTTGAACTGGCAGAGATCTGCCAGCCTCTGCTTCCCTAGTGCTGCGATTGAAGGCATGTGCCAACAACATACAGCATTGCTGCTGAAATCTTAAACATTCATGAGCCCCAGACTTGCATTCCCAGTGCAGTCACTATCAATCCTTGAATCTAAATTATTTGCTTTGAGTGCTTGGGATGTTTGCTTATGGATTATTAATATGAAGGGGGGAAATACTTCAAAGGGAATATTTACTTCAGGTTGCATGAATTATAGGACTGTTGATTGTCACCTCCAAAGGGCTGGCCCACAACCCATGAAAGATCTAATGTTGGGCATTGCTTTCAGGGACGGTGTTTTGTGCTGTCTAAAAAAAAAAAAAAAAAAAAAAAAAAAATTAGCTATCTTGAAGTCATTAAATCTTTCTGTTCCTCTTCTAAATTCTTAAACTTAGAATTTTTTTTGGAGTGTGTCTAAAATGTGTTACCAACTAAGGCTCATTATATTATGTTGTTGTATTGTTGTGTTCATGTTGAAAAGATTGCAGAGTTCTTTTGCTTGGATCAATTCCATTGTTGAGTTTTGAGGAAGTGATGGAAAGGTTGCAAGGCAGAGCTGAGGAGGTGCCCACACTCCCACCTTGTTTGGACAAGCAGGCTGTCAGAGAAACAAGTTCATGTGGGCCATGCCAGACCTGCTGTAGTTGCTACTTGGTACTTGGAGTTTCAATTAGACTATCTTATGACCTTTGTGAGTTAGAGCACAACTCCAAAAAGCTGTGGGAAACATGACTAAGGTTCCCTGCTCCCAGGTGTCTCTAAGAATAAACCACAAAGGCCTCAGCCTCCCTGAACATCCAGCTAAAACTAAAACCCAGTGTTTAAAGAGCAGGATTCCCCTCTGTAAAGCAGGCTCTGAGTTGAGTGTTTCCTGTTGCTGGAAGGTGTTGTGAGGAGAAATGGTAGCTAGGTGGTGGTGTTTAGGTGTGTGTGTGCATGTAATGGAGACATCTAAACAGTATCAGCAAGGGAAAAGTGAAGATCCCTGCCACAGACATTTCAGTAGGCAACGGGAGTGCGGGGAGTCCAAGACTGGTTTGAACAGGTCAGGACTGCCTTCACCTTGACAGACAGACACAAACACACTTGAGGAGGTTTTTGCCTGCTGCGATTTCTACTTTAGAGATCGGGTTTTCATGCACAAAGTTCAAGGAACAGATCTGTGGCCACAGGTTAAAATTTATAGACATACTAGAGAAAATCAGCAATTATTTTGGAGCATGAGATCTTAAAGACATCTCATGTTTATTTTGGCCTTCTTGTGGTCAGCTTACCAGGGATTTGATTTACTGAGTTTAGAGAATAATCATTGTCTCTGGTCAGTAGACTTTTAACAGTTTTGATAAGCACTCTTGTAGTGTTTTACTGATTTAGGGGCTCAAACTTTGGAGGAGGACCTAGAAAGTATCCAGACTGTTGCAACACTCTCTTCTCAAGGGAAGGAACTCTCTACAACCAGGATAAGTTTGATGAGGAGCACAGACAGCATCCACCTCCAGCAAGAATGAGGAAAGTAGGGCTTTTGTCTTTCTGTGCAAATGGATTGATCTCATGTGGCTATCCATGTGATAACTAGAGTAGAGGGTTAAGTCACAACTCCACAACCAAGAGACTTTAGAGTTAGGAACCAAGAATCTTCCCAAGAAGGAAGAGTGGGAGGGGAGTGTCTTACCACCCCCTCCAAATGTAGAATGCTGGACTCTTGAGCTAGGATTGCTAAATGTAATCACCTGTAGGTAGGCTGTGTTGGGAAGGGAAGTTTGGCACAGCTTTTTTTGTTCCTGAGCTGTTATATCACACAGGCAAAACCTGAGCTAGTCCTGAAGTTTTCCAGCATGGAAGGAAAACATACCAAGCCTGCTTATGACTTTGAAGTGGGGATTGCCTGAAATTCCAATGGAGACTGTGAGTGAGCTGGCAGGGCAAGAATCTATATAGGATATCTTTGTTGGGCGTTGGCACCTGTTTGCAAGAACGCACATAGTTACAGCTGGGGTGCTGGAACAAAATAGGCCTGCATACATACATACACACACACACACACACACACACACACACACACACATACACACACATCCTTAGGCTCCCCATGTCCTTGGTGTACTGCATAGCTGGATGGGTGTGTTTCAAAAAAGTGCCCAAAGTACTTACCTTAGGGCTGTGTGTCTGGGTCCTGCTTCTGGAAACTTTTTTTTTTTTTTTTTTGACTTTCCGAGAAAGGTTTCCTCTATGTAGTTTTGAACCCAGTCCTGGTGCTGGCTACATAGACCAGGCTGGCCTTGAACTCGCAGAGATCTGCCAGCCTCTGCTTCCCTAGTGCTGCATACACACACGCGCACACACACACACTCACACACACACACACAAACACACACACACACACACATCCATAGGCTCCCCATATCCTTGGTGTACTGCACAGCTGGATGGGTGTGATACAGCTGGATGGGTGTGTTTCAAAAAAGGGCCAAGAATACTTAGCTGATGGTTGTGTGTTTGGGTCCTGCTTCTGGAATCCTTATTTTTGCCTTTCGAGATAGGGTTTCTCTGTGTAGTTTTGGAACCTGTCCTGGTGCTTGCTACATAGACCAGGCTGGCCTTGAACTGGCAGAGATCTGCCAGCCTCTGCTTCCCTAGTGCTGCGATTGAAGGCATGTGCCAACAACATACAGCATTGCTGCTGAAATCTTAAACATTCATGAGCCCCAGACTTGCATTCCCAGTGCAGTCACTATCAATCCTTGAATCTAAATTATTTGCTTTGAGTGCTTGGGATGTTTGCTTATGGATTATTAATATGAAGGGGGGAAATACTTCAAAGGGAATATTTACTTCAGGTTGCATGAATTATAGGACTGTTGATTGTCACCTCCAAAGGGCTGGCCCACAACCCATGAAAGAGTTAATGTTGGGCATTGCTTTCAGGGACGGTGTTTTGTGCTGTCTAAAAAAAAAAAAAAAAAAAAAAAAAACTTTAGCTATCTTGAAGTCATTAAATCTTTCTGTTCCTCTTCTAAATTCTTAAACTTAGAATTTTTTTTTGAGTGTGTCTAAAATGTGTTACCAACTAAGGCTCATTATATTATGTTGTTGTATTGTTGTGTTCATGTTGAGAAGATTGCAGAGTTCTTTTGCTTGGATCAATTCCATTGTTGAGTTTTGAGGAAGTGATGGAAAGGTTGCAAGGCAGAGCTGAGGAGGTGCCCACACTCCCACCTTGTTTGGACAAGCAGGCTGTCAGAGAAACAAGTTCATGTGGGCCATGCCAGACCTGCTGTAGTTGCTACTTGGTACTTGGAGTTTCAATTAGACTATCTTATGACCTTTGTGAGTTAGAGCACAACTCCAAAAAGCTGTGGGAAACATGACTAAGGTTCCCTGCTCCCAGGTGTCTCTAAGAATAAACCACAAAGGCCTCAGCCTCCCTGAACATCCAGCTAAAACTAAAACCCAGTGTTTAAAGAGCAGGATTCCCCTCTGTAAAGCAGGCTCTGAGTTGAGTGTTTCCTGTTGCTGGAAGGTGTTGTGAGGAGAAATGGTAGCTAGGTGGTGGTGTTTAGGTGTGTGTGTGCATGTAATGGAGACATCTAAACAGTATCAGCAAGGGAAAAGTGAAGATCCCTGCCACAGACATTTCAGTAGGCAACGGGAGTGCGGGGAGTCCAAGACTGGTTTGAACAGGTCAGGACTGCCTTCACCTTGACAGACAGACACAAACACACTTGAGGAGGTTTTTGCCTGCTGCGATTTCTACTTTAGAGATCGGGTTTTCATGCACAAAGTTCAAGGAACAGATCTGTGGCCACAGGTTAAAATTTATAGACATACTAGAGAAAATCAGCAATTATTTTGGAGCATGAGATCTTAAAGACATCTCATGTTTATTTTGGCCTTCTTGTGGTCAGCTTACCAGGGATTTGATTTACTGAGTTTAGAGAATAATCATTGTCTCTGGTCAGTAGACTTTTAACAGTTTTGATAAGCACTCTTGTAGTGTTTTACTGATTTAGGGGCTCAAACTTTGGAGGAGGACCTAGAAAGTATCCAGACTGTTGCAACACTCTCTTCTCAAGGGAAGGAACTCTCTACAACCAGGATAAGTTTGATGAGGAGCACAGACAGCATCCACCTCCAGCAAGAATGAGGAAAGTAGGGCTTTTGTCTTTCTGTGCAAATGGATTGATCTCATGTGGCTATCCATGTGATAACTAGAGTAGAGGGTTAAGTCACAACTCCACAACCAAGAGACTTTAGAGTTAGGAACCAAGAATCTTCCCAAGAAGGAAGAGTGGGAGGGGGAGTGTCTTACCACCCCCTCCAAATGTAGAATGCTGGACTCTTGAGCTAGGATTGCTAAATGTAATCACCTGTAGGTAGGCTGTGTTGGGAAGGGAAGTTTGGCACAGCTTTTTTTGTTCCTGAGCTGTTATATCACACAGGCAAAACCTGAGCTAGTCCTGAAGTTTTCCAGCATGGAAGGAAAACATACCAAGCCTGCTTATGACTTTGAAGTGGGGATTGCCTGAAATTCCAATGGAGACTGTGAGTGAGCTGGCAGGGCAAGAATCTATATAGGATATCTTTGTTGGGCGTTGGCACCTGTTTGCAAGAACGCACATAGTTACAGCTGGGGTGCTGGAACAAAATAGGCCTGCATACATACATACACACACACACACACACACACACACACACACACACATACACACACATCCTTAGGCTCCCCATGTCCTTGGTGTACTGCATAGCTGGATGGGTGTGTTTCAAAAAAGTGCCCAAAGTACTTACCTTAGGGCTGTGTGTCTGGGTCCTGCTTCTGGAAACTTTTTTTTTTTTTTTTTTGACTTTCCGAGAAAGGTTTCCTCTATGTAGTTTTGAACCCAGTCCTGGTGCTGGCTACATAGACCAGGCTGGCCTTGAACTCGCAGAGATCTGCCAGCCTCTGCTTCCCTAGTGCTGCATACACACACGCGCACACACACACACTCACAAACACACACACAAACACACACACACACACACACATCCATAGGCTCCCCATATCCTTGGTGTACTGCACAGCTGGATGGGTGTGACACAGCTGGATGGGTGTGTTTCAAAAAAAGGGCCAAGAGTACTTAGCTGATGGTTGTGTGTTTGGGTCCTGCTTCTGGAATCCTTATTTTTGCCTTTCGAGATAGGGTTTCTCTGTGTAGTTTTGGAACCTGTCCTGGTGCTTGCAACATAGACCAGGCTGGCCTTGAACTGGCAGAGATCTGCCAGCCTCTGCTTCCCTAGTGCTGCGATTGAAGGCATGTGCCAACAACATACAGCATTGCTGCTGAAATCTTAAACATTCATGAGCCCCAGACTTGCATTCCCAGTGCAGTCACTATCAATCCTTGAATCTAAATTATTTGCTTTGAGTGCTTGGGATGTTTGCTTATGGATTATTAATATGAAGGGGGGAAATACTTCAAAGGGAATATTTACTTCAGGTTGCATGAATTATAGGACTGTTGATTGTCACCTCCAAAGGGCTGGCCCACAACCCATGAAAGAGCTAATGTTGGGCATTGCTTTCAGGGACGGTGTTTTGTGCTAAAAAAAAAAAAAAAAAAAAACAAAAAAAAAAACTTTAGCTATCTTGAAGTCATTAAATCTTTCTGTTCCTCTTCTAAATTCTTAAACTTAGAATTTTTTTTTGAGTGTGTCTAAAATGTGTTACCAACTAAGGCTCATTATATTATGTTGTTGTATTGTTGTGTTCATGTTGAGAAGATTGCAGAGTTCTTTTGCTTGGATCAATTCCATTGTTGAGTTTTGAGGAAGTGATGGAAAGGTTGCAAGGCAGAGCTGAGGAGGTGCCCACACTCCCACCTTGTTTGGACAAGCAGGCTGTCAGAGAAACAAGTTCATGTGGGCCATGCCAGACCTGCTGTAGTTGCTACTTGGTACTTGGAGTTTCAATTAGACTATCTTATGACCTTTGTGAGTTAGAGCACAACTCCAAAAAGCTGTGGGAAACATGACTAAGGTTCCCTGCTCCCAGGTGTCTCTAAGAATAAACCACAAAGGCCTCAGCCTCCCTGAACATCCAGCTAAAACTAAAACCCAGTGTTTAAAGAGCAGGATTCCCCTCTGTAAAGCAGGCTCTGAGTTGAGTGTTTCCTGTTGCTGGAAGGTGTTGTGAGGAGAAATGGTAGCTAGGTGGTGGTGTTTAGGTGTGTGTGTGCATGTAATGGAGACATCTAAACAGTATCAGCAAGGGAAAAGTGAAGATCCCTGCCACAGACATTTCAGTAGGCAACGGGAGTGCGGGGAGTCCAAGACTGGTTTGAACAGGTCAGGACTGCCTTCACCTTGACAGACAGACACAAACACACTTGAGGAGGTTTTTGCCTGCTGCGATTTCTACTTTAGAGATCGGGTTTTCATGCACAAAGTTCAAGGAACAGATCTGTGGCCACAGGTTAAAATTTATAGACATACTAGAGAAAATCAGCAATTATTTTGGAGCATGAGATCTTAAAGACATCTCATGTTTATTTTGGCCTTCTTGTGGTCAGCTTACCAGGGATTTGATTTACTGAGTTTAGAGAATAATCATTGTCTCTGGTCAGTAGACTTTTAACAGTTTTGATAAGCACTCTTGTAGTGTTTTACTGATTTAGGGGCTCAAACTTTGGAGGAGGACCTAGAAAGTATCCAGACTGTTGCAACACTCTCTTCTCAAGGGAAGGAACTCTCTACAACCAGGATAAGTTTGATGAGGAGCACAGACAGCATCCACCTCCAGCAAGAATGAGGAAAGTAGGGCTTTTGTCTTTCTGTGCAAATGGATTGATCTCATGTGGCTATCCATGTGATAACTAGAGTAGAGGGTTAAGTCACAACTCCACAACCAAGAGACTTTAGAGTTAGGAACCAAGAATCTTCCCAAGAAGGAAGAGTGGGAGGGGAGTGTCTTACCACCCCCTCCAAATGTAGAATGCTGGACTCTTGAGCTAGGATTGCTAAATGTAATCACCTGTAGGTAGGCTGTATTGGGAAGGGAAGTTTGGCACAGCTTTTTTTGTTCCTGAGCTGTTATATCACACAGGCAAAACCTGAGCTAGTCCTGAAGTTTTCCAGCATGGAAGGAAAACATACCAAGCCTGCTTATGACTTTGAAGTGGGGATTGCCTGAAATTCCAATGGAGACTGTGAGTGAGCTGGCAGGGCAAGAATCTATATAGGATATCTTTGTTGGGCGTTGGCACCTGTTTGCAAGAACGCACATAGTTACAGCTGGGGTGCTGGAACAAAATAGGCCTGCATACATACATACACACACACACACACACACACACACACACACACACATACACACACATCCTTAGGCTCCCCATGTCCTTGGTGTACTGCATAGCTGGATGGGTGTGTTTCAAAAAGTGCCCAAAGTACTTACCTTAGGGCTGTGTGTCTGGGTCCTGCTTCTGGAAACTTTTTTTTTTTTTTTTTGACTTTCCGAGAAAGGTTTCCTCTATGTAGTTTTGAACCCAGTCCTGGTGCTGGCTACATAGACCAGGCTGGCCTTGAACTCGCAGAGATCTGCCAGCCTCTGCTTCCCTAGTGCTGCATACACACACGCGCACACACACACACTCTCACACACACACACACACACACACACACACACACATCCATAGGCTCCCCATATCCTTGGTGTACTGCACAGCTGGATGGGTGTGACACAGCTGGATGGGTGTGTTTCAAAAAAAGGGCCAAGAGTACTTAGCTGATGGTTGTGTGTTTGGGTCCTGCTTCTGGAATCCTTATTTTTGCCTTTCGAGATAGGGTTTCTCTGTGTAGTTTTGGAACCTGTCCTGGTGCTTGCAACATAGACCAGGCTGGCCTTGAACTGGCAGAGATCTGCCAGCCTCTGCTTCCCTAGTGCTGCGATTGAAGGCATGTGCCAACAACATACAGCATTGCTGCTGAAATCTTAAACATTCATGAGCCCCAGACTTGCATTCCCAGTGCAGTCACTATCAATCCTTGAATCTAAATTATTTGCTTTGAGTGCTTGGGATGTTTGCTTATGGATTATTAATATGAAGGGGGGAAATACTTCAAAGGGAATATTTACTTCAGGTTGCATGAATTATAGGACTGTTGATTGTCACCTCCAAAGGGCTGGCCCACAACCCATGAAAGAGATAATGTTGGGCATTGCTTTCAGGGACGGTGTTTTGTGCTGTCTAAAAAAAAAAAAAAAAAAACCAAAACAAAAACTTTAGCTATCTTGAAGTCATTAAATCTTTCTGTTCCTCTTCTAAATTCTTAAACTTAGAATATTTTTTTGAGTGTGTCTAAAATGTGTTACCAACTAAGGCTCATTATATTATGTTGTTGTATTGTTGTGTTCATGTTGAGAAGATTGCAGAGTTCTTTTGCTTGGATCAATTCCATTGTTGAGTTTTGAGGAAGTGATGGAAAGGTTGCAAGGCAGAGCTGAGGAGGTGCCCACACTCCCACCTTGTTTGGACAAGCAGGCTGTCAGAGAAACAAGTTCATGTGGGCCATGCCAGACCTGCTGTAGTTGCTACTTGGTACTTGGAGTTTCAATTAGACTATCTTATGACCTTTGTGAGTTAGAGCACAACTCCAAAAAGCTGTGGGAAACATGACTAAGGTTCCTGCTCCCAGGTGTCTCTAAGAATAAACCACAAAGGCCTCAGCCTCCCTGAACATCCAGCTAAAACTAAAACCCAGTGTTTAAAGAGCAGGATTCCCCTCTGTAAAGCAGGCTCTGAGTTGAGTGTTTCCTGTTGCTGGAAGGTGTTGTGAGGAGAAATGGTAGCTAGGTGGTGGTGTTTAGGTGTGTGTGTGCATGTAATGGAGACATCTAAACAGTATCAGCAAGGGAAAAGTGAAGATCCCTGCCACAGACATTTCAGTAGGCAACGGGAGTGCGTGGAGTCCAAGACTGGTTTGAACAGGTCAGGACTGCCTTCACCTTGACAGACAGACACAAACACACTTGAGGAGGTTTTTGCCTGCTGCGATTTCTACTTTAGAGATCGGGTTTTCATGCACAAAGTTCAAGGAACAGATCTGTGGCCACAGGTTAAAATTTATAGACATACTAGAGAAAATCAGCAATTATTTTGGAGCATGAGATCTTAAAGACAGCTCATGTTTATTTTGGCCTTCTTGTGGTCAGCTTACCAGGGATTTGATTTACTGAGTTTAGAGAATAATCATTGTCTCTGGTCAGTAGACTTTTAACAGTTTTGATAAGCACTCTTGTAGTGTTTTACTGATTTAGGGGCTCAAACTTTGGAGGAGGACCTAGAAAGTATCCAGACTGTTGCAACACTCTCTTCTCAAGGGAAGGAACTCTCTACAACCAGGATAAGTTTGATGAGGAGCACAGACAGCATCCACCTCCAGCAAGAATGAGGAAAGTAGGGCTTTTGTCTTTCTGTGCAAATGGATTGATCTCATGTGGCTATCCATGTGATAACTAGAGTAGAGGGTTAAGTCACAACTCCACAACCAAGAGACTTTAGAGTTAGGAACCAAGAATCTTCCCAAGAAGGAAGAGTGGGAGGGGAGTGTCTTACCACCCCCTCCAAATGTAGAATGCTGGACTCTTGAGCTAGGATTGCTAAATGTAATCACCTGTAGGTAGGCTGTATTGGGAAGGGAAGTTTGGCACAGCTTTTTTTGTTCCTGAGCTGTTATATCACACAGGCAAAACCTGAGCTAGTCCTGAAGTTTTCCAGCATGGAAGGAAAACATACCAAGCCTGCTTATGACTTTGAAGTGGGGATTGCCTGAAATTCCAATGGAGACTGTGAGTGAGCTGGCAGGGCAAGAATCTATATAGGATATATTTGTTGGGCGTTGGCACCTGTTTGCAAGAACGCACATAGTTACAGCTGGTGGTGCTGGAACAAAATAGGCCTGCATACATACATACACACACACACACACACACACACACACACACACACATACACACACATCCTTAGGCTCCCCATGTCCTTGGTGTACTGCATAGCTGGATGGGTGTGTTTCAAAAAAGTGCCCAAAGTACTTACCTTAGGGCTGTGTGTCTGGGTCCTGCTTCTGGAAACTTTTTTTTTTTTTTTTTTTTGACTTTCCGAGAAAGGTTTCCTCTATGTAGTTTTGAACCCAGTCCTGGTGCTGGCTACATAGACCAGGCTGGCCTTGAACTCGCAGAGATCTGCCAGCCTCTGCTTCCCTAGTGCTGCATACACACACGCGCACACACACACACTCACACACACACACACAAAACACACACACACACACATCCATAGGCTCCCCATATCCTTGGTGTACTGCACAGCTGGATGGGTGTGACACAGCTGGATGGGTGTGTTTCAAAAAAGGGCCAAGAGTACTTAGCTGATGGTTGTGTGTTTGGGTCCTGCTTCTGGAATCCTTATTTTTGCCTTTCGAGATAGGGTTTCTCTGTGTAGTTTTGGAACCTGTCCTGGTGCTTGCAACATAGACCAGGCTGGCCTTGAACTGGCAGAGATCTGCCAGCCTCTGCTTCCCTAGTGCTGCGATTGAAGGCATGTGCCAACAACATACAGCATTGCTGCTGAAATCTTAAACATTCATGAGCCCCAGACTTGCATTCCCAGTGCAGTCACTATCAATCCTTGAATCTAAATTATTTGCTTTGAGTGCTTGGGATGTTTGCTTATGGATTATTAATATGAAGGGGGGAAATACTTCAAAGGGAATATTTACTTCAGGTTGCATGAATTATAGGACTGTTGATTGTCACCTCCAAAGGGCTGGCCCACAACCCATGAAAGAGTTAATGTTGGGCATTGCTTTCAGGGACGGTGTTTTGTGCTGTCTAAAAAAAAAAAAAAAAAAACCAAAAAAAAAACTTTAGCTATCTTGAAGTCATTAAATCTTTCTGTTCCTCTTCTAAATTCTTAAACTTAGAATTTTTTTTTGAGTGTGTCTAAAATGTGTTACCAACTAAGGCTCATTATATTATGTTGTTGTATTGTTGTGTTCATGTTGAGAAGATTGCAGAGTTCTTTTGCTTGGATCAATTCCATTGTTGAGTTTTGAGGAAGTGATGGAAAGGTTGCAAGGCAGAGCTGAGGAGGTGCCCACACTCCCACCTTGTTTGGACAAGCAGGCTGTCAGAGAAACAAGTTCATGTGGGCCATGCCAGACCTGCTGTAGTTGCTACTTGGTACTTGGAGTTTCAATTAGACTATCTTATGACCTTTGTGAGTTAGAGCACAACTCCAAAAAGCTGTGGGAAACATGACTAAGGTTCCCTGCTCCCAGGTGTCTCTAAGAATAAACCACAAAGGCCTCAGCCTCCCTGAACATCCAGCTAAAACTAAAACCCAGTGTTTAAAGAGCAGGATTCCCCTCTGTAAAGCAGGCTCTGAGTTGAGTGTTTCCTGTTGCTGGAAGGTGTTGTGAGGAGAAATGGTAGCTAGGTGGTGGTGTTTAGGTGTGTGTGTGCATGTAATGGAGACATCTAAACAGTATCAGCAAGGGAAAAGTGAAGATCCCTGCCACAGACATTTCAGTATGGCAACGGGAGTGCGTGGAGTCCAAGACTGGTTTGAACAGGTCAGGACTGCCTTCACCTTGACAGACAGACACAAACACACTTGAGGAGGTTTTTGCCTGCTGCGATTTCTACTTTAGAGATCGGGTTTTCATGCACAAAGTTCAAGGAACAGATCTGTGGCCACAGGTTAAAATTTATAGACATACTAGAGAAAATCAGCAATTATTTTGGAGCATGAGATCTTAAAGACAGCTCATGTTTATTTTGGCCTTCTTGTGGTCAGCTTACCAGGGATTTGATTTACTGAGTTTAGAGAATAATCATTGTCTCTGGTCAGTAGACTTTTAACAGTTTTGATAAGCACTCTTGTAGTGTTTTACTGATTTAGGGGCTCAAACTTTGGAGGAGGACCTAGAAAGTATCCAGACTGTTGCAACACTCTCTTCTCAAGGGAAGGAACTCTCTACAACCAGGATAAGTTTGATGAGGAGCACAGACAGCATCCACCTCCAGCAAGAATGAGGAAAGTAGGGCTTTTGTCTTTCTGTGCAAATGGATTGATCTCATGTGGCTATCCATGTGATAACTAGAGTAGAGGGTTAAGTCACAACTCCACAACCAAGAGACTTTAGAGTTAGGAACCAAGAATCTTCCCAAGAAGGAAGAGTGGGAGGGGAGTGTCTTACCACCCCCTCCAAATGTAGAATGCTGGACTCTTGAGCTAGGATTGCTAAATGTAATCACCTGTAGGTAGGCTGTATTGGGAAGGGAAGTTTGGCACAGCTTTTTTTGTTCCTGAGCTGTTATATCACACAGGCAAAACCTGAGCTAGTCCTGAAGTTTTCCAGCATGGAAGGAAAACATACCAAGCCTGCTTATGACTTTGAAGTGGGGATTGCCTGAAATTCCAATGGAGACTGTGAGTGAGCTGGCAGGGCAAGAATCTATATAGGATATCTTTGTTGGGCGTTGGCACCTGTTTGCAAGAACGCACATAGTTACAGCTGGGGTGCTGGAACAAAATAGGCCTGCATACATACATACACACACACACACACACACACACACACACACACATACACACACATCCTTAGGCTCCCCATGTCCTTGGTGTACTGCATAGCTGGATGGGTGTGTTTCAAAAAAAGTGCCCAAAGTACTTACCTTAGGGCTGTGTGTCTGGGTCCTGCTTCTGGAAACTTTTTTTTTTTTTTTTTTGACTTTCCGAGAAAGGTTTCCTCTATGTAGTTTTGAACCCAGTCCTGGTGCTGGCTACATAGACCAGGCTGGCCTTGAACTCGCAGAGATCTGCCAGCCTCTGCTTCCCTAGTGCTGCATACACACACGCGCACACACACACTCACTCACACACACACACACACACACACACACACACACATCCATAGGCTCCCCATATCCTTGGTGTACTGCACAGCTGGATGGGTGTGACACAGCTGGATGGGTGTGTTTCAAAAAAGGGCCAAGAGTACTTAGCTGATGGTTGTGTGTTTGGGTCCTGCTTCTGGAATCCTTATTTTTGCCTTTCGAGATAGGGTTTCTCTGTGTAGTTTTGGAACCTGTCCTGGTGCTTGCAACATAGACCAGGCTGGCCTTGAACTGGCAGAGATCTGCCAGCCTCTGCTTCCCTAGTGCTGCGATTGAAGGCATGTGCCAACAACATACAGCATTGCTGCTGAAATCTTAAACATTCATGAGCCCCAGACTTGCATTCCCAGTGCAGTCACTATCAATCCTTGAATCTAAATTATTTGCTTTGAGTGCTTGGGATGTTTGCTTATGGATTATTAATATGAAGGGGGGAAATACTTCAAAGGGAATATTTACTTCAGGTTGCATGAATTATAGGACTGTTGATTGTCACCTCCAAAGGGCTGGCCCACAACCCATGAAAGAGCTAATGTTGGGCATTGCTTTCAGGGACGGTGTTTTGTGCTGTCTAAAAAAAAAAAAAAAAAAAAAACCAAAAAAAAAACTTTAGCTATCTTGAAGTCATTAAATCTTTCTGTTCCTCTTCTAAATTCTTAAACTTAGAATTTTTTTTTGAGTGTGTCTAAAATGTGTTACCAACTAAGGCTCATTATATTATGTTGTTGTATTGTTGTGTTCATGTTGAGAAGATTGCAGAGTTCTTTTGCTTGGATCAATTCCATTGTTGAGTTTTGAGGAAGTGATGGAAAGGTTGCAAGGCAGAGCTGAGGAGGTGCCCACACTCCCACCTTGTTTGGACAAGCAGGCTGTCAGAGAAACAAGTTCATGTGGGCCATGCCAGACCTGCTGTAGTTGCTACTTGGTACTTGGAGTTTCAATTAGACTATCTTATGACCTTTGTGAGTTAGAGCACAACTCCAAAAAGCTGTGGGAAACATGACTAAGGTTCCTGCTCCCAGGTGTCTCTAAGAATAAACCACAAAGGCCTCAGCCTCCCTGAACATCCAGCTAAAACTAAAACCCAGTGTTTAAAGAGCAGGATTCCCCTCTGTAAAGCAGGCTCTGAGTTGAGTGTTTCCTGTTGCTGGAAGGTGTTGTGAGGAGAAATGGTAGCTAGGTGGTGGTGTTTAGGTGTGTGTGTGCATGTAATGGAGACATCTAAACTGTATCAGCAAGGGAAAAGTGAAGATCCCTGCCACAGACATTTCAGATGGCAACGGGAGTGCGGGGAGTCCAAGACTGGTTTGAACAGGTCAGGACTGCCTTCACCTTGACAGACAGACACAAACACACTTGAGGAGGTTTTTGCCTGCTGCGATTTCTACTTTAGAGATCGGGTTTTCATGCACAAAGTTCAAGGAACAGATCTGTGGCCACAGGTTAAAATTTATAGACATACTAGAGAAAATCAGCAATTATTTTGGAGCATGAGATCTTAAAGACAGCTCATGTTTATTTTGGCCTTCTTGTGGTCAGCTTACCAGGGATTTGATTTACTGAGTTTAGAGAATAATCATTGTCTCTGGTCAGTAGACTTTTAACAGTTTTGATAAGCACTCTTGTAGTGTTTTACTGATTTAGGGGCTCAAACTTTGGAGGAGGACCTAGAAAGTATCCAGACTGTTGCAACACTCTCTTCTCAAGGGAAGGAACTCTCTACAACCAGGATAAGTTTGATGAGGAGCACAGACAGCATCCACCTCCAGCAAGAATGAGGAAAGTAGGGCTTTTGTCTTTCTGTGCAAATGGATTGATCTCATGTGGCTATCCATGTGATAACTAGAGTAGAGGGTTAAGTCACAACTCCACAACCAAGAGACTTTAGAGTTAGGAACCAAGAATCTTCCCAAGAAGGAAGAGTGGGAGGGGAGTGTCTTACCACCCCCTCCAAATGTAGAATGCTGGACTCTTGAGCTAGGATTGCTAAATGTAATCACCTGTAGGTAGGCTGTATTGGGAAGGGAAGTTTGGCACAGCTTTTTTTGTTCCTGAGCTGTTATATCACACAGGCAAAACCTGAGCTAGTCCTGAAGTTTTCCAGCATGGAAGGAAAACATACCAAGCCTGCTTATGACTTTGAAGTGGGGATTGCCTGAAATTCCACTGGAGACTGTGAGTGAGCTGGCAGGGCAAGAATCTATATAGGATATCTTTGTTGGGCGTTGGCACCTGTTTGCAAGAAAGCACATAGTTACAGCTGGGGTGCTGGAACAAAATAGGCCTGCATACATACATACACACACACACACACACACACACACACACACACATACACACACATCCTTAGGCTCCCCATGTCCTTGGTGTACTGCATAGCTGGATGGGTGTGTTTCAAAAAAGTGCCCAAAGTACTTACCTTAGGGCTGTGTGTCTGGGTCCTGCTTCTGGAAACTTTTTTTTTTTTTTTTTTGACTTTCCGAGAAAGGTTTCCTCTATGTAGTTTTGAACCCAGTCCTGGTGCTGGCTACATAGACCAGGCTGGCCTTGAACTCGCAGAGATCTGCCAGCCTCTGCTTCCCTAGTGCTGCATACACACACGCGCACACACACACACTCACAAACACACACACAACACACACACACACACATCCATAGGCTCCCCATATCCTTGGTGTACTGCACAGCTGGATGGGTGTGACACAGCTGGATGGGTGTGTTTCAAAAAAAGGGCCAAGAGTACTTAGCTGATGGTTGTGTGTTTGGGTCCTGCTTCTGGAATCCTTATTTTTGCCTTTCGAGATAGGGTTTCTCTGTGTAGTTTTGGAACCTGTCCTGGTGCTTGCAACATAGACCAGGCTGGCCTTGAACTGGCAGAGATCTGCCAGCCTCTGCTTCCCTAGTGCTGCGATTGAAGGCATGTGCCAACAACATACAGCATTGCTGCTGAAATCTTAAACATTCATGAGCCCCAGACTTGCATTCCCAGTGCAGTCACTATCAATCCTTGAATCTAAATTATTTGCTTTGAGTGCTTGGGATGTTTGCTTATGGATTATTAATATGAAGGGGGGAAATACTTCAAAGGGAATATTTACTTCAGGTTGCATGAATTATAGGACTGTTGATTGTCACCTCCAAAGGGCTGGCCCACAAACCATGAAAGAGATAATGTTGGGCATTGCTTTCAGGGACGGTGTTTTGTGCTGTCTAAAAAAAAAAAAAAAAAAAAAAAAACAAAAACTTTAGCTATCTTGAAGTCATTAAATCTTTCTGTTCCTCTTCTAAATTCTTAAACTTAGAATATTTTTTTGAGTGTGTCTAAAATGTGTTACCAACTAAGGCTCATTATATTATGTTGTTGTATTGTTGTGTTCATGTTGAGAAGATTGCAGAGTTCTTTTGCTTGGATCAATTCCATTGTTGAGTTTTGAGGAAGTGATGGAAAGGTTGCAAGGCAGAGCTGAGGAGGTGCCCACACTCCCACCTTGTTTGGACAAGCAGGCTGTCAGAGAAACAAGTTCATGTGGGCCATGCCAGACCTGCTGTAGTTGCTACTTGGTACTTGGAGTTTCAATTAGACTATCTTATGACCTTTGTGAGTTAGAGCACAACTCCAAAAAGCTGTGGGAAACATGACTAAGGTTCCTGCTCCCAGGTGTCTCTAAGAATAAACCACAAAGGCCTCAGCCTCCCTGAACATCCAGCTAAAACTAAAACCCAGTGTTTAAAGAGCAGGATTCCCCTCTGTAAAGCAGGCTCTGAGTTGAGTGTTTCCTGTTGCTGGAAGGTGTTGTGAGGAGAAATGGTAGCTAGGTGGTGGTGTTTAGGTGTGTGTGTGCATGTAATGGAGACATCTAAAGTGTATCAGCAAGGGAAAAGTGAAGATCCCTGCCACAGACATTTCAGATGGCAACGGGAGTGCGTGGAGTCCAAGACTGGTTTGAACAGGTCAGGACTGCCTTCACCTTGACAGACAGACACAAACACACTTGAGGAGGTTTTTGCCTGCTGCGATTTCTACTTTAGAGATCGGGTTTTCATGCACAAAGTTCAAGGAACAGATCTGTGGCCACAGGTTAAAATTTATAGACATACTAGAGAAAATCAGCAATTATTTTGGAGCATGAGATCTTAAAGACAGCTCATGTTTATTTTGGCCTTCTTGTGGTCAGCTTACCAGGGATTTGATTTACTGAGTTTAGAGAATAATCATTGTCTCTGGTCAGTAGACTTTTAACAGTTTTGATAAGCACTCTTGTAGTGTTTTACTGATTTAGGGGCTCAAACTTTGGAGGAGGACCTAGAAAGTATCCAGACTGTTGCAACACTCTCTTCTCAAGGGAAGGAACTCTCTACAACCAGGATAAGTTTGATGAGGAGCACAGACAGCATCCACCTCCAGCAAGAATGAGGAAAGTAGGGCTTTTGTCTTTCTGTGCAAATGGATTGATCTCATGTGGCTATCCATGTGATAACTAGAGTAGAGGGTTAAGTCACAACTCCACAACCAAGAGACTTTAGAGTTAGGAACCAAGAATCTTCCCAAGAAGGAAGAGTGGGAGGGGGAGTGTCTTACCACCCCCTCCAAATGTAGAATGCTGGACTCTTGAGCTAGGATTGCTAAATGTAATCACCTGTAGGTAGGCTGTATTGGGAAGGGAAGTTTGGCACAGCTTTTTTTGTTCCTGAGCTGTTATATCACACAGGCAAAACCTGAGCTAGTCCTGAAGTTTTCCAGCATGGAAGGAAAACATACCAAGCCTGCTTATGACTTTGAAGTGGGGATTGCCTGAAATTCCAATGGAGACTGTGAGTGAGCTGGCAGGGCAAGAATCTATATAGGATATATTTGTTGGGTGTTGGCACCTGTTTGCAAGAATGCACATAGTTACAGCTGTGGTGCTGGAACAAAATAGGCCTGCATACATACATACACACACACACACACACACACACACACACACACACACACATACACACACATCCTTAGGCTCCCCATGTCCTTGGTGTACTGCATAGCTGGATGGGTGTGTTTCAAAAAAGTGCCCAAAGTACTTACCTTAGGGCTGTGTGTCTGGGTCCTGCTTCTGGAAACTTTTTTTTTTTTTTTTTTTGACTTTCCGAGAAAGGTTTCCTCTATGTAGTTTTGAACCCAGTCCTGGTGCTGGCTACATAGACCAGGCTGGCCTTGAACTCGCAGAGATCTGCCAGCCTCTGCTTCCCTAGTGCTGCATACACACACGCGCACACACACACACTCACACACACACACAACACACACACACACACACATCCATAGGCTCCCCATATCCTTGGTGTACTGCACAGCTGGATGGGTGTGACACAGCTGGATGGGTGTGTTTCAAAAAAGGGCCAAGAATACTTAGCTGATGGTTGTGTGTTTGGGTCCTGCTTCTGGAATCCTTATTTTTGCCTTTCGAGATAGGGTTTCTCTGTGTAGTTTTGGAACCTGTCCTGGTGCTTGCAACATAGACCAGGCTGGCCTTGAACTGGCAGAGATCTGCCAGCCTCTGCTTCCCTAGTGCTGCGATTGAAGGCATGTGCCAACAACATACAGCATTGCTGCTGAAATCTTAAACATTCATGAGCCCCAGACTTGCATTCCCAGTGCAGTCACTATCAATCCTTGAATCTAAATTATTTGCTTTGAGTGCTTGGGATGTTTGCTTATGGATTATTAATATGAAGGGGGGAAATACTTCAAAGGGAATATTTACTTCAGGTTGCATGAATTATAGGACTGTTGATTGTCACCTCCAAAGGGCTGGCCCACAACCCATGAAAGAGTTAATGTTGGGCATTGCTTTCAGGGACGGTGTTTTGTGCTGTCTAAAAAAAAAAAAAAAAAAAAAAACAAAAACTTTAGCTATCTTGAAGTCATTAAATCTTTCTGTTCCTCTTCTAAATTCTTAAACTTAGAATTATTTTTTTGAGTGTGTCTAAAATGTGTTACCAACTAAGGCTCATTATATTATGTTGTTGTATTGTTGTGTTCATGTTGAGAAGATTGCAGAGTTCTTTTGCTTGGATCAATTCCATTGTTGAGTTTTGAGGAAGTGATGGAAAGGTTGCAAGGCAGAGCTGAGGAGGTGCCCACACTCCCACCTTGTTTGGACAAGCAGGCTGTCAGAGAAACAAGTTCATGTGGGCCATGCCAGACCTGCTGTAGTTGCTACTTGGTACTTGGAGTTTCAATTAGACTATCTTATGACCTTTGTGAGTTAGAGCACAACTCCAAAAAGCTGTGGGAAACATGACTAAGGTTCCCTGCTCCCAGGTGTCTCTAAGAATAAACCACAAAGGCCTCAGCCTCCCTGAACATCCAGCTAAAACTAAAACCCAGTGTTTAAAGAGCAGGATTCCCCTCTGTAAAGCAGGCTCTGAGTTGAGTGTTTCCTGTTGCTGGAAGGTGTTGTGAGGAGAAATGGTAGCTAGGTGGTGGTGTTTAGGTGTGTGTGTGCATGTAATGGAGACATCTAAACTGTATCAGCAAGGGAAAAGTGAAGATCCCTGCCACAGACATTTCAGATGGCAACGGGAGTGCGTGGAGTCCAAGACTGGTTTGAACAGGTCAGGACTGCCTTCACCTTGACAGACAGACACAAACACACTTGAGGAGGTTTTTGCCTGCTGCGATTTCTACTTTAGAGATCGGGTTTTCATGCACAAAGTTCAAGGAACAGATCTGTGGCCACAGGTTAAAATTTATAGACATACTAGAGAAAATCAGCAATTATTTTGGAGCATGAGATCTTAAAGACAGCTCATGTTTATTTTGGCCTTCTTGTGGTCAGCTTACCAGGGATTTGATTTACTGAGTTTAGAGAATAATCATTGTCTCTGGTCAGTAGACTTTTAACAGTTTTGATAAGCACTCTTGTAGTGTTTTACTGATTTAGGGGCTCAAACTTTGGAGGAGGACCTAGAAAGTATCCAGACTGTTGCAACACTCTCTTCTCAAGGGAAGGAACTCTCTACAACCAGGATAAGTTTGATGAGGAGCACAGACAGCATCCACCTCCAGCAAGAATGAGGAAAGTAGGGCTTTTGTCTTTCTGTGCAAATGGATTGATCTCATGTGGCTATCCATGTGATAACTAGAGTAGAGGGTTAAGTCACAACTCCACAACCAAGAGACTTTAGAGTTAGGAACCAAGAATCTTCCCAAGAAGGAAGAGTGGGAGGGGAGTGTCTTACCACCCCCTCCAAATGTAGAATGCTGGACTCTTGAGCTAGGATTGCTAAATGTAATCACCTGTAGGTAGGCTGTATTGGGAAGGGAAGTTTGGCACAGCTTTTTTTGTTCCTGAGCTGTTATATCACACAGGCAAAACCTGAGCTAGTCCTGAAGTTTTCCAGCATGGAAGGAAAACATACCAAGCCTGCTTATGACTTTGAAGTGGGGATTGCCTGAAATTCCAATGGAGACTGTGAGTGAGCTGGCAGGGCAAGAATCTATATAGGATATCTTTGTTGGGCGTTGGCACCTGTTTGCAAGAACGCACATAGTTACAGCTGTGGTGCTGGAACAAAATAGGCCTGCATACATACATACACACACACACACACACACACACACACACACACACACACACACACACACATCCTTAGGCTCCCCATGTCCTTGGTGTACTGCATAGCTGGATGGGTGTGTTTCAAAAAGTGCCCAAAGTACTTACCTTAGGGCTGTGTGTCTGGGTCCTGCTTCTGGAAACTTTTTTTTTTTTTTTTTTGACTTTCCGAGAAAGGTTTCCTCTATGTAGTTTTGGACCCAGTCCTGGTGCTGGCTACATAGACCAGGCTGGCCTTGAACTCGCAGAGATCTGCCAGCCTCTGCTTCCCTAGTGCTGCATACACACACGCGCACACACACACACTCACACACACACACACACACACACACACACACACACATCCATAGGCTCCCCATATCCTTGGTGTACTGCACAGCTGGATGGGTGTGACACAGCTGGATGGGTGTGTTTCAAAAAAGGGCCAAGAGTACTTAGCTGATGGTTGTGTGTTTGGGTCCTGCTTCTGGAATCCTTATTTTTGCCTTTCGAGATAGGGTTTCTCTGTGTAGTTTTGGAACCTGTCCTGGTGCTTGCAACATAGACCAGGCTGGCCTTGAACTGGCAGAGATCTGCCAGCCTCTGCTTCCCTAGTGCTGCGATTGAAGGCATGTGCCAACAACATACAGCATTGCTGCTGAAATCTTAAACATTCATGAGCCCCAGACTTGCATTCCCAGTGCAGTCACTATCAATCCTTGAATCTAAATTATTTGCTTTGAGTGCTTGGGATGTTTGCTTATGGATTATTAATATGAAGGGGGGAAATACTTCAAAGGGAATATTTACTTCAGGTTGCATGAATTATAGGACTGTTGATTGTCACCTCCAAAGGGCTGGCCCACAACCCATGAAAGAGCTAATGTTGGGCATTGCTTTCAGGGACGGTGTTTTGTGCTGTCTAAAAAAAAAAAAAAAAAAACAAAACAAAAACTTTAGCTATCTTGAAGTCATTAAATCTTTCTGTTCCTCTTCTAAATTCTTAAACTTAGAATTATTTTTTTGAGTGTGTCTAAAATGTGTTACCAACTAAGGCTCATTATATTATGTTGTTGTATTGTTGTGTTCATGTTGAGAAGATTGCAGAGTTCTTTTGCTTGGATCAATTCCATTGTTGAGTTTTGAGGAAGTGATGGAAAGGTTGCAAGGCAGAGCTGAGGAGGTGCCCACACTCCCACCTTGTTTGGACAAGCAGGCTGTCAGAGAAACAAGTTCATGTGGGCCATGCCAGACCTGCTGTAGTTGCTACTTGGTACTTGGAGTTTCAATTAGACTATCTTATGACCTTTGTGAGTTAGAGCACAACTCCAAAAAGCTGTGGGAAACATGACTAAGGTTCCTGCTCCCAGGTGTCTCTAAGAATAAACCACAAAGGCCTCAGCCTCCCTGAACATCCAGCTAAAACTAAAACCCAGTGTTTAAAGAGCAGGATTCCCCTCTGTAAAGCAGGCTCTGAGTTGAGTGTTTCCTGTTGCTGGAAGGTGTTGTGAGGAGAAATGGTAGCTAGGTGGTGGTGTTTAGGTGTGTGTGTGCATGTAATGGAGACATCTAAACTGTATCAGCAAGGGAAAAGTGAAGATCCCTGCCACAGACATTTCAGATGGCAACGGGAGTGCGTGGAGTCCAAGACTGGTTTGAACAGGTCAGGACTGCCTTCACCTTGACAGACAGACACAAACACACTTGAGGAGGTTTTTGCCTGCTGCGATTTCTACTTTAGAGATCGGGTTTTCATGCACAAAGTTCAAGGAACAGATCTGTGGCCACAGGTTAAAATTTATAGACATACTAGAGAAAATCAGCAATTATTTTGGAGCATGAGATCTTAAAGACAGCTCATGTTTATTTTGGCCTTCTTGTGGTCAGCTTACCAGGGATTTGATTTACTGAGTTTAGAGAATAATCATTGTCTCTGGTCAGTAGACTTTTAACAGTTTTGATAAGCACTCTTGTAGTGTTTTACTGATTTAGGGGCTCAAACTTTGGAGGAGGACCTAGAAAGTATCCAGACTGTTGCAACACTCTCTTCTCAAGGGAAGGAACTCTCTACAACCAGGATAAGTTTGATGAGGAGCACAGACAGCATCCACCTCCAGCAAGAATGAGGAAAGTAGGGCTTTTGTCTTTCTGTGCAAATGGATTGATCTCATGTGGCTATCCATGTGATAACTAGAGTAGAGGGTTAAGTCACAACTCCACAACCAAGAGACTTTAGAGTTAGGAACCAAGAATCTTCCCAAGAAGGAAGAGTGGGAGGGGGAGTGTCTTACCACCCCCTCCAAATGTAGAATGCTGGACTCTTGAGCTAGGATTGCTAAATGTAATCACCTGTAGGTAGGCTGTATTGGGAAGGGAAGTTTGGCACAGCTTTTTTTGTTCCTGAGCTGTTATATCACACAGGCAAAACCTGAGCTAGTCCTGAAGTTTTCCAGCATGGAAGGAAAACATACCAAGCCTGCTTATGACTTTGAAGTGGGGATTGCCTGAAATTCCAATGGAGACTGTGAGTGAGCTGGCAGGGCAAGAATCTATATAGGATATCTTTGTTGGGCGTTGGCACCTGTTTGCAAGAACGCACATAGTTACAGCTGGGGTGCTGGAACAAAATAGGCCTGCATACATACATACACACACACACACACACACACACACACACACACACACATACACACACATCCTTAGGCTCCCCATGTCCTTGGTGTACTGCATAGCTGGATGGGTGTGTTTCAAAAAAGTGCCCAAAGTACTTACCTTAGGGCTGTGTGTCTGGGTCCTGCTTCTGGAAACTTTTTTTTTTTTTTTTTGACTTTCCGAGAAAGGTTTCCTCTATGTAGTTTTGAACCCAGTCCTGGTGCTGGCTACATAGACCAGGCTGGCCTTGAACTCGCAGAGATCTGCCAGCCTCTGCTTCCCTAGTGCTGCATACACACACGCGCACACACACACACTCACAACACACACACACACACACACACACACACATCCATAGGCTCCCCATATCCTTGGTGTACTGCACAGCTGGATGGGTGTGACACAGCTGGATGGGTGTGTTTCAAAAAAGGGCCAAGAGTACTTAGCTGATGGTTGTGTGTTTGGGTCCTGCTTCTGGAATCCTTATTTTTGCCTTTCGAGATAGGGTTTCTCTGTGTAGTTTTGGAACCTGTCCTGGTGCTTGCAACATAGACCAGGCTGGCCTTGAACTGGCAGAGATCTGCCAGCCTCTGCTTCCCTAGTGCTGCGATTGAAGGCATGTGCCAACAACATACAGCATTGCTGCTGAAATCTTAAACATTCATGAGCCCCAGACTTGCATTCCCAGTGCAGTCACTATCAATCCTTGAATCTAAATTATTTGCTTTGAGTGCTTGGGATGTTTGCTTATGGATTATTAATATGAAGGGGGGAAATACTTCAAAGGGAATATTTACTTCAGGTTGCATGAATTATAGGACTGTTGATTGTCACCTCCAAAGGGCTGGCCCACAAACCATGAAAGAGATAATGTTGGGCATTGCTTTCAGGGACGGTGTTTTGTGCTGTCTAAAAAAAAAAAAAAAAAAAAAAAACCAAAACAAAAACTTTAGCTATCTTGAAGTCATTAAATCTTTCTGTTCCTCTTCTAAATTCTTAAACTTAGAATATTTTTTTGAGTGTGTCTAAAATGTGTTACCAACTAAGGCTCATTATATTATGTTGTTGTATTGTTGTGTTCATGTTGAGAAGATTGCAGAGTTCTTTTGCTTGGATCAATTCCATTGTTGAGTTTTGAGGAAGTGATGGAAAGGTTGCAAGGCAGAGCTGAGGAGGTGCCCACACTCCCACCTTGTTTGGACAAGCAGGCTGTCAGAGAAACAAGTTCATGTGGGCCATGCCAGACCTGCTGTAGTTGCTACTTGGTACTTGGAGTTTCAATTAGACTATCTTATGACCTTTGTGAGTTAGAGCACAACTCCAAAAAGCTGTGGGAAACATGACTAAGGTTCCTGCTCCCAGGTGTCTCTAAGAATAAACCACAAAGGCCTCAGCCTCCCTGAACATCCAGCTAAAACTAAAACCCAGTGTTTAAAGAGCAGGATTCCCCTCTGTAAAGCAGGCTCTGAGTTGAGTGTTTCCTGTTGCTGGAAGGTGTTGTGAGGAGAAATGGTAGCTAGGTGGTGGTGTTTAGGTGTGTGTGTGCATGTAATGGAGACATCTAAAGTGTATCAGCAAGGGAAAAGTGAAGATCCCTGCCACAGACATTTCAGATGGCAACGGGAGTGCGTGGAGTCCAAGACTGGTTTGAACAGGTCAGGACTGCCTTCACCTTGACAGACAGACACAAACACACTTGAGGAGGTTTTTGCCTGCTGCGATTTCTACTTTAGAGATCGGGTTTTCATGCACAAAGTTCAAGGAACAGATCTGTGGCCACAGGTTAAAATTTATAGACATACTAGAGAAAATCAGCAATTATTTTGGAGCATGAGATCTTAAAGACAGCTCATGTTTATTTTGGCCTTCTTGTGGTCAGCTTACCAGGGATTTGATTTACTGAGTTTAGAGAATAATCATTGTCTCTGGTCAGTAGACTTTTAACAGTTTTGATAAGCACTCTTGTAGTGTTTTACTGATTTAGGGGCTCAAACTTTGGAGGAGGACCTAGAAAGTATCCAGACTGTTGCAACACTCTCTTCTCAAGGGAAGGAACTCTCTACAACCAGGATAAGTTTGATGAGGAGCACAGACAGCATCCACCTCCAGCAAGAATGAGGAAAGTAGGGCTTTTGTCTTTCTGTGCAAATGGATTGATCTCATGTGGCTATCCATGTGATAACTAGAGTAGAGGGTTAAGTCACAACTCCACAACCAAGAGACTTTAGAGTTAGGAACCAAGAATCTTCCCAAGAAGGAAGAGTGGGAGGGGGAGTGTCTTACCACCCCCTCCAAATGTAGAATGCTGGACTCTTGAGCTAGGATTGCTAAATGTAATCACCTGTAGGTAGGCTGTATTGGGAAGGGAAGTTTGGCACAGCTTTTTTTGTTCCTGAGCTGTTATATCACACAGGCAAAACCTGAGCTAGTCCTGAAGTTTTCCAGCATGGAAGGAAAACATACCAAGCCTGCTTATGACTTTGAAGTGGGGATTGCCTGAAATTCCAATGGAGACTGTGAGTGAGCTGGCAGGGCAAGAATCTATATAGGATATATTTGTTGGGTGTTGGCACCTGTTTGCAAGAATGCACATAGTTACAGCTGTGGTGCTGGAACAATATAGGCCTGCATACATACATACACACACACACACACACACACACACACACACACACATACACACACATCCTTAGGCTCCCCATGTCCTTGGTGTACTGCATAGCTGGATGGGTGTGTTTCAAAAAAGTGCCCAAAGTACTTACCTTAGGGCTGTGTGTCTGGGTCCTGCTTCTGGAAACTTTTTTTTTTTTTTTTTTTTTGACTTTCCGAGAAAGGTTTCCTCTATGTAGTTTTGAACCCAGTCCTGGTGCTGGCTACATAGACCAGGCTGGCCTTGAACTCGCAGAGATCTGCCAGCCTCTGCTTCCCTAGTGCTGCATACACACACGCGCACACACACACACTCACAAACACACACACAACACACACACACACACATCCATAGGCTCCCCATATCCTTGGTGTACTGCACAGCTGGATGGGTGTGACACAGCTGGATGGGTGTGTTTCAAAAAAGGGCCAAGAGTACTTAGCTGATGGTTGTGTGTTTGGGTCCTGCTTCTGGAATCCTTATTTTTGCCTTTCGAGATAGGGTTTCTCTGTGTAGTTTTGGAACCTGTCCTGGTGCTTGCAACATAGACCAGGCTGGCCTTGAACTGGCAGAGATCTGCCAGCCTCTGCTTCCCTAGTGCTGCGATTGAAGGCATGTGCCAACAACATACAGCATTGCTGCTGAAATCTTAAACATTCATGAGCCCCAGACTTGCATTCCCAGTGCAGTCACTATCAATCCTTGAATCTAAATTATTTGCTTTGAGTGCTTGGGATGTTTGCTTATGGATTATTAATATGAAGGGGGAAATACTTCAAAGGGAATATTTACTTCAGGTTGCATGAATTATAGGACTGTTGATTGTCACCTCCAAAGGGCTGGCCCACAACCCATGAAAGAGTTAATGTTGGGCATTGCTTTCAGGGACGGTGTTTTGTGCTGTCTAAAAAAAAAAAAAAAAAAAACAAAAAAAAAAACTTTAGCTATCTTGAAGTCATTAAATCTTTCTGTTCCTCTTCTAAATTCTTAAACTTAGAATATTTTTTTTGAGTGTGTCTAAAATGTGTTACCAACTAAGGCTCATTATATTATGTTGTTGTATTGTTGTGTTCATGTTGAGAAGATTGCAGAGTTCTTTTGCTTGGATCAATTCCATTGTTGAGTTTTGAGGAAGTGATGGAAAGGTTGCAAGGCAGAGCTGAGGAGGTGCCCACACTCCCACCTTGTTTGGACAAGCAGGCTGTCAGAGAAACAAGTTCATGTGGGCCATGCCAGACCTGCTGTAGTTGCTACTTGGTACTTGGAGTTTCAATTAGACTATCTTATGACCTTTGTGAGTTAGAGCACAACTCCAAAAAGCTGTGGGAAACATGACTAAGGTTCCTGCTCCCAGGTGTCTCTAAGAATAAACCACAAAGGCCTCAGCCTCCCTGAACATCCAGCTAAAACTAAAACCCAGTGTTTAAAGAGCAGGATTCCCCTCTGTAAAGCAGGCTCTGAGTTGAGTGTTTCCTGTTGCTGGAAGGTGTTGTGAGGAGAAATGGTAGCTAGGTGGTGGTGTTTAGGTGTGTGTGTGCATGTAATGGAGACATCTAAACTGTATCAGCAAGGGAAAAGTGAAGATCCCTGCCACAGACATTTCAGATGGCAACGGGAGTGCGTGGAGTCCAAGACTGGTTTGAACAGGTCAGGACTGCCTTCACCTTGACAGACAGACACAAACACACTTGAGGAGGTTTTTGCCTGCTGCGATTTCTACTTTAGAGATCGGGTTTTCATGCACAAAGTTCAAGGAACAGATCTGTGGCCACAGGTTAAAATTTATAGACATACTAGAGAAAATCAGCAATTATTTTGGAGCATGAGATCTTAAAGACAGCTCATGTTTATTTTGGCCTTCTTGTGGTCAGCTTACCAGGGATTTGATTTACTGAGTTTAGAGAATAATCATTGTCTCTGGTCAGTAGACTTTTAACAGTTTTGATAAGCACTCTTGTAGTGTTTTACTGATTTAGGGGCTCAAACTTTGGAGGAGGACCTAGAAAGTATCCAGACTGTTGCAACACTCTCTTCTCAAGGGAAGGAACTCTCTACAACCAGGATAAGTTTGATGAGGAGCACAGACAGCATCCACCTCCAGCAAGAATGAGGAAAGTAGGGCTTTTGTCTTTCTGTGCAAATGGATTGATCTCATGTGGCTATCCATGTGATAACTAGAGTAGAGGGTTAAGTCACAACTCCACAACCAAGAGACTTTAGAGTTAGGAACCAAGAATCTTCCCAAGAAGGAAGAGTGGGAGGGGGAGTGTCTTACCACCCCCTCCAAATGTAGAATGCTGGACTCTTGAGCTAGGATTGCTAAATGTAATCACCTGTAGGTAGGCTGTATTGGGAAGGGAAGTTTGGCACAGCTTTTTTTGTTCCTGAGCTGTTATATCACACAGGCAAAACCTGAGCTAGTCCTGAAGTTTTCCAGCATGGAAGGAAAACATACCAAGCCTGCTTATGACTTTGAAGTGGGGATTGCCTGAAATTCCAATGGAGACTGTGAGTGAGCTGGCAGGGCAAGAATCTATATAGGATATATTTGTTGGGCGTTGGCACCTGTTTGCAAGAACGCACATAGTTACAGCTGTGGTGCTGGAACAAAATAGGCCTGCATACATACATACACACACACACACACACACACACACACACACACACACACCCATACACACACATCCTTAGGCTCCCCATGTCCTTGGTGTACTGCATAGCTGGATGGGTGTGTTTCAAAAAAGTGCCCAAAGTACTTACCTTAGGGCTGTGTGTCTGGGTCCTGCTTCTGGAAACTTTTTTTTTTTTTTTTTTTTGACTTTCCGAGAAAGGTTTCCTCTATGTAGTTTTGAACCCAGTCCTGGTGCTGGCTACATAGACCAGGCTGGCCTTGAACTCGCAGAGATCTGCCAGCCTCTGCTTCCCTAGTGCTGCATACACACACGCGCACACACACACACTCACAAACACACACACACACACACACACACACATCCATAGGCTCCCCATATCCTTGGTGTACTGCACAGCTGGATGGGTGTGACACAGCTGGATGGGTGTGTTTCAAAAAAGGGCCAAGAGTACTTAGCTGATGGTTGTGTGTTTGGGTCCTGCTTCTGGAATCCTTATTTTTGCCTTTCGAGATAGGGTTTCTCTGTGTAGTTTTGGAACCTGTCCTGGTGCTTGCAACATAGACCAGGCTGGCCTTGAACTGGCAGAGATCTGCCAGCCTCTGCTTCCCTAGTGCTGCGATTGAAGGCATGTGCCAACAACATACAGCATTGCTGCTGAAATCTTAAACATTCATGAGCCCCAGACTTGCATTCCCAGTGCAGTCACTATCAATCCTTGAATCTAAATTATTTGCTTTGAGTGCTTGGGATGTTTGCTTATGGATTATTAATATGAAGGGGGGAAATACTTCAAAGGGAATATTTACTTCAGGTTGCATGAATTATAGGACTGTTGATTGTCACCTCCAAAGGGCTGGCCCACAACCCATGAAAGAGCTAATGTTGGGCATTGCTTTCAGGGACAGTGTTTTGTGCTGTCTAAAAAAAAAAAAAAAAAAAACAAAAAAAAAAACTTTAGCTATCTTGAAGTCATTAAATCTTTCTGTTCCTCTTCTAAATTCTTAAACTTAGAATATTTTTTTTTGAGTGTGTCTAAAATGTGTTACCAACTAAGGCTCATTATATTATGTTGTTGTATTGTTGTGTTCATGTTGAGAAGATTGCAGAGTTCTTTTGCTTGGATCAATTCCATTGTTGAGTTTTGAGGAAGTGATGGAAAGGTTGCAAGGCAGAGCTGAGGAGGTGCCCACACTCCCACCTTGTTTGGACAAGCAGGCTGTCAGAGAAACAAGTTCATGTGGGCCATGCCAGACCTGCTGTAGTTGCTACTTGGTACTTGGAGTTTCAATTAGACTATCTTATGACCTTTGTGAGTTAGAGCACAACTCCAAAAAGCTGTGGGAAACATGACTAAGGTTCCTGCTCCCAGGTGTCTCTAAGAATAAACCACAAAGGCCTCAGCCTCCCTGAACATCCAGCTAAAACTAAAACCCAGTGTTTAAAGAGCAGGATTCCCCTCTGTAAAGCAGGCTCTGAGTTGAGTGTTTCCTGTTGCTGGAAGGTGTTGTGAGGAGAAATGGTAGCTAGGTGGTGGTGTTTAGGTGTGTGTGTGCATGTAATGGAGACATCTAAACTGTATCAGCAAGGGAAAAGTGAAGATCCCTGCCACAGACATTTCAGATGGCAACGGGACTGCGTGGAGTCCAAGACTGGTTTGAACAGGTCAGGACTGCCTTCACCTTGACAGACAGACACAAACACACTTGAGGAGGTTTTTGCCTGCTGCGATTTCTACTTTAGAGATCGGGTTTTCATGCACAAAGTTCAAGGAACAGATCTGTGGCCACAGGTTAAAATTTATAGACATACTAGAGAAAATCAGCAATTATTTTGGAGCATGAGATCTTAAAGACAGCTCATGTTTATTTTGGCCTTCTTGTGGTCAGCTTACCAGGGATTTGATTTACTGAGTTTAGAGAATAATCATTGTCTCTGGTCAGTAGACTTTTAACAGTTTTGATAAGCACTCTTGTAGTGTTTTACTGATTTAGGGGCTCAAACTTTGGAGGAGGACCTAGAAAGTATCCAGACTGTTGCAACACTCTCTTCTCAAGGGAAGGAACTCTCTACAACCAGGATAAGTTTGATGAGGAGCACAGACAGCATCCACCTCCAGCAAGAATGAGGAAAGTAGGGCTTTTGTCTTTCTGTGCAAATGGATTGATCTCATGTGGCTATCCATGTGATAACTAGAGTAGAGGGTTAAGTCACAACTCCACAACCAAGAGACTTTAGAGTTAGGAACCAAGAATCTTCCCAAGAAGGAAGAGTGGGAGGGGGAGTGTCTTACCACCCCCTCCAAATGTAGAATGCTGGACTCTTGAGCTAGGATTGCTAAATGTAATCACCTGTAGGTAGGCTGTATTGGGAAGGGAAGTTTGGCACAGCTTTTTTTGTTCCTGAGCTGTTATATCACACAGGCAAAACCTGAGCTAGTCCTGAAGTTTTCCAGCATGGAAGGAAAACATACCAAGCCTGCTTATGACTTTGAAGTGGGGATTGCCTGAAATTCCAATGGAGACTGTGAGTGAGCTGGCAGGGCAAGAATCTATATAGGATATCTTTGTTGGGCGTTGGCACCTGTTTGCAAGAACGCACACAGTTACAGCTGTGGTGCTGGAACAAAATAGGCCTGCATACATACATACACACACACACACACACACACACACACACACACACACACACATACACACACATCCTTAGGCTCCCCATGTCCTTGGTGTACTGCATAGCTGGATGGGTGTGTTTCAAAAAAGTGCCCAAAGTACTTACCTTAGGGCTGTGTGTCTGGGTCCTGCTTCTGGAAACTTTTTTTTTTTTTTTTTTTGACTTTCCGAGAAAGGTTTCCTCTATGTAGTTTTGAACCCAGTCCTGGTGCTGGCTACATAGACCAGGCTGGCCTTGAACTCGCAGAGATCTGCCAGCCTCTGCTTCCCTAGTGCTGCATACACACACGCGCACACACACACACTCACAAACACACACACACAAACACACACACACACATCCATAGGCTCCCCATATCCTTGGTGTACTGCACAGCTGGATGGGTGTGACACAGCTGGATGGGTGTGTTTCAAAAAAGGGCCAAGAGTACTTAGCTGATGGTTGTGTGTTTGGGTCCTGCTTCTGGAATCCTTATTTTTGCCTTTCGAGATAGGGTTTCTCTGTGTAGTTTTGGAACCTGTCCTGGTGCTTGCAACATAGACCAGGCTGGCCTTGAACTGGCAGAGATCTGCCAGCCTCTGCTTCCCTAGTGCTGCGATTGAAGGCATGTGCCAACAACATACAGCATTGCTGCTGAAATCTTAAACATTCATGAGCCCCAGACTTGCATTCCCAGTGCAGTCACTATCAATCCTTGAATCTAAATTATTTGCTTTGAGTGCTTGGGATGTTTGCTTATGGATTATTAATATGAAGGGGGGAAATACTTCAAAGGGAATATTTACTTCAGGTTGCATGAATTATAGGACTGTTGATTGTCACCTCCAAAGGGCTGGCCCACAACCCATGAAAGAGCTAATGTTGGGCATTGCTTTCAGGGACGGTGTTTTGTGCTGTCTAAAAAAAAAAAAAAAAAAAAAACCAAAAAAAAAACTTTAGCTATCTTGAAGTCATTAAATCTTTCTGTTCCTCTTCTAAATTCTTAAACTTAGAATATTTTTTTGAGTGTGTCTAAAATGTGTTACCAACTAAGGCTCATTATATTATGTTGTTGTATTGTTGTGTTCATGTTGAGAAGATTGCAGAGTTCTTTTGCTTGGATCAATTCCATTGTTGAGTTTTGAGGAAGTGATGGAAAGGTTGCAAGGCAGAGCTGAGGAGGTGCCCACACTCCCACCTTGTTTGGACAAGCAGGCTGTCAGAGAAACAAGTTCATGTGGGCCATGCCAGACCTGCTGTAGTTGCTACTTGGTACTTGGAGTTTCAATTAGACTATCTTATGACCTTTGTGAGTTAGAGCACAACTCCAAAAAGCTGTGGGAAACATGACTAAGGTTCCTGCTCCCAGGTGTCTCTAAGAATAAACCACAAAGGCCTCAGCCTCCCTGAACATCCAGCTAAAACTAAAACCCAGTGTTTAAAGAGCAGGATTCCCCTCTGTAAAGCAGGCTCTGAGTTGAGTGTTTCCTGTTGCTGGAAGGTGTTGTCAGGAGAAATGGTAGCTAGGTGGTGGTGTTTAGGTGTGTGTGTGCATGTAATGGAGACATCTAAACTGTATCAGCAAGGGAAAAGTGAAGATCCCTGCCACAGACATTTCAGATGGCAACGGGAGTGCGTGGAGTCCAAGACTGGTTTGAACAGGTCAGGACTGCCTTCACCTTGACAGACAGACACAAACACACTTGAGGAGGTTTTTGCCTGCTGCGATTTCTACTTTAGAGATCGGGTTTTCATGCACAAAGTTCAAGGAACAGATCTGTGGCCACAGGTTAAAATTTATAGACATACTAGAGAAAATCAGCAATTATTTTGGAGCATGAGATCTTAAAGACAGCTCATGTTTATTTTGGCCTTCTTGTGGTCAGCTTACCAGGGATTTGATTTACTGAGTTTAGAGAATAATCATTGTCTCTGGTCAGTAGACTTTTAACAGTTTTGATAAGCACTCTTGTAGTGTTTTACTGATTTAGGGGCTCAAACTTTGGAGGAGGACCTAGAAAGTATCCAGACTGTTGCAACACTCTCTTCTCAAGGGAAGGAACTCTCTACAACCAGGATAAGTTTGATGAGGAGCACAGACAGCATCCACCTCCAGCAAGAATGAGGAAAGTAGGGCTTTTGTCTTTCTGTGCAAATGGATTGATCTCATGTGGCTATCCATGTGATAACTAGAGTAGAGGGTTAAGTCACAACTCCACAACCAAGAGACTTTAGAGTTAGGAACCAAGAATCTTCCCAAGAAGGAAGAGTGGGAGGGGGAGTGTCTTACCACCCCCTCCAAATGTAGAATGCTGGACTCTTGAGCTAGGATTGCTAAATGTAATCACCTGTAGGTAGGCTGTATTGGGAAGGGAAGTTTGGCACAGCTTTTTTTGTTCCTGAGCTGTTATATCACACAGGCAAAACCTGAGCTAGTCCTGAAGTTTTCCAGCATGGAAGGAAAACATACCAAGCCTGCTTATGACTTTGAAGTGGGGATTGCCTGAAATTCCAATGGAGACTGTGAGTGAGCTGGCAGGGCAAGAATCTATATAGGATATCTTTGTTGGGCGTTGGCACCTGTTTGCAAGAACGCACACAGTTACAGCTGTGGTGTTGGAACAAAATAGGCCTGCATACATACATACACACACACACACACACACACACACACACACACACACACCCATACACACACATCCTTAGGCTCCCCATGTCCTTGGTGTACTGCATAGCTGGATGGGTGTGTTTCAAAAAAGTGCCCAAAGTACTTACCTTAGGGCTGTGTGTCTGGGTCCTGCTTCTGGAAACTTTTTTTTTTTTTTTTTTTTGACTTTCTGAGAAAGGATTCCTCTATGTAGTTTTGAACCCAGTCCTGGTGCTGGCTACATTGACCAGGCTGGCCTTGAACTCGCAGAGATCTGCCAGCCTCTGCTTCCCTAGTGCTGCATACACACACGCGACACACACACACACTCACAAACACACACACAAACACACACACACACATCCATAGGCTCCCCATATCCTTGGTGTACTGCACAGCTGGATGGGTGTGACACATCTGGATGGGTGTGTTACAAAAAAAGGGCCAAGAGTACTTAGCTGATGGTTGTGTGTTTGGGTCCTGCTTCTGGAATCCTTATTTTTGCCTTTCGAGATAGGGTTTCTCTGTGTAGTTTTGGAACCTGTCCTGGTGCTTGCAACATAGACCAGGCTGGCCTTGAACTGGCAGAGATCTGCCAGCCTCTGCTTCCCTAGTGCTGCGATTGAAGGCATGTGCCAACAACATACAGCATTGCTGCTGAAATCTTAAACATTCATGAGCCCCAGACTTGCATTCCCAGTGCAGTCACTATCAATCCTTGAATCTAAATTATTTGCTTTGAGTGCTTGGGATGTTTGCTTATGGATTATTAATATGAAGGGGGGAAATACTTCAAAGGGAATATTTACTTCAGGTTGCATGAATTATAGGACTGTTGATTGTCACCTCCAAAGGGCTGGCCCACAAACCATGAAAGATCTAATGTTGGGCATTGCTTTCAGGGACGGTGTTTTGTGCTGTCTAAAAAAAAAAAAAAAAAAAAACCAAAACTTTAGCTATCTTGAAGTCATTAAATCTTTCTGTTCCTCTTCTAAATTCTTAAACTTAGATATTTTTTTTGGAGTGTGTCTAAAATGTGTTACCAACTAAGGCTCATTATATTATGTTGTTGTATTGTTGTGTTCATGTTGAAAAGATTGCAGAGTTCTTTTGCTTGGATCAATTCCATTGTTGAGTTTTGAGGAAGTGATGGAAAGGTTGCAAGGCAGAGCTGAGGAGGTGCCCACACTCCCACCTTGTTTGGACAAGCAGGCTGTCAGAGAAACAAGTTCATGTGGGCCATGCCAGACCTGCTGTAGTTGCTACTTGGTACTTGGAGTTTCAATTAGACTATCTTATGACCTTTGTGAGTTAGAGCACAACTCCAAAAAGCTGTGGGAAACATGACTAAGGTTCCCTGCTCCCAGGTGTCTCTAAGAATAAACCACAAAGGCCTCAGCCTCCCTGAACATCCAGCTAAAACTAAAACCCAGTGTTTAAAGAGCAGGATTCCCCTCTGTAAAGCAGGCTCTGAGTTGAGTGTTTCCTGTTGCTGGAAGGTGTTGTGAGGAGAAATGGTAGCTAGGTGGTGGTGTTTAGGTGTGTGTGTGCATGTAATGGAGACATCTAAACAGTATCAGCAAGGGAAAAGTGAAGATCCCTGCCACAGACATTTCAGATGGCAACGGGAGTGCGTGGAGTCCAAGACTGGTTTGAACAGGTCAGGACTGCCTTCACCTTGACAGACAGACACAAACACACTTGAGGAGGTTTTTGCCTGCTGCGATTTCTACTTTAGAGATCGGGTTTTCATGCACAAAGTTCAAGGAACAGATCTGTGGCCACAGGTTAAAATTTATAGACATACTAGAGAAAATCAGCAATTATTTTGGAGCATGAGATCTTAAAGACAGCTCATGTTTATTTTGGCCTTCTTGTGGTCAGCTTACCAGGGATTTGATTTACTGAGTTTAGAGAATAATCATTGTCTCTGGTCAGTAGACTTTTAACAGTTTTGATAAGCACTCTTGTAGTGTTTTACTGATTTAGGGGCTCAAACTTTGGAGGAGGACCTAGAAAGTATCCAGACTGTTGCAACACTCTCTTCTCAAGGGAAGGAACTCTCTACAACCAGGATAAGTTTGATGAGGAGCACAGACAGCATCCACCTCCAGCAAGAATGAGGAAAGTAGGGCTTTTGTCTTTCTGTGCAAATGGATTGATCTCATGTGGCTATCCATGTGATAACTAGAGTAGAGGGTTAAGTCACAACTCCACAACCAAGAGACTTTAGAGTTAGGAACCAAGAATCTTCCCAAGAAGGAAGAGTGGGAGGGGGAGTGTCTTACCACCCCCTCCAAATGTAGAATGCTGGACTCTTGAGCTAGGATTGCTAAATGTAATCACCTGTAGGTAGGCTGTGTTGGGAAGGGAAGTTTGGCACAGCTTTTTTTGTTCCTGAGCTGTTATATCACACAGGCAAAACCTGAGCTAGTCCTGAAGTTTTCCAGCATGGAAGGAAAACATACCAAGCCTGCTTATGACTTTGAAGTGGGGATTGCCTGAAATTCCAATGGAGACTGTGAGTGAGCTGGCAGGGCAAGAATCTATATAGGATATCTTTGTTGGGCGTTGGCACCTGTTTGCAAGAACGCACATAGTTACAGCTGTGGTGCTGGAACAAAATAGGCCTGCATACATACACACACACACACACACACACACACACACACACACACACACCACACACACATCCTTAGGCTCCCCATGTCCTTGGTGTACTGCATAGCTGGATGGGTGTGTTTCAAAAAAGTGCCCAAAGTACTTACCTTAGGGCTGTGTGTCTGGGTCCTGCTTCTGGAAACTTTTTTTTTTTTTTTTTTGACTTTCCGAGAAAGGTTTCCTCTATGTAGTTTTGGACCCAGTCCTGGTGCTGGCTACATAGACCAGGCTGGCCTTGAACTCGCAGAGATCTGCCAGCCTCTGCTTCCCTAGTGCTGCATACACACACGCGCACACACACACACTCACACACACACACACACACACACACACACACACACATCCATAGGCTCCCCATATCCTTGGTGTACTGCACAGCTGGATGGGTGTGACACAGCTGGATGGGTGTGTTTCAAAAAAAGGGCCAAGAATACTTAGCTGATGGTTGTGTGTTTGGGTCCTGCTTCTGGAATCCTTATTTTTGCCTTTCGAGATAGGGTTTCTCTGTGTAGTTTTGGAACCTGTCCTGGTGCTTGCAACATAGACCAGGCTGGCCTTGAACTGGCAGAGATCTGCCAGCCTCTGCTTCCCTAGTGCTGCGATTGAAGGCATGTGCCAACAACATACAGCATTGCTGCTGAAATCTTAAACATTCATGAGCCCCAGACTTGCATTCCCAGTGCAGTCACTATCAATCCTTGAATCTAAATTATTTGCTTTGAGTGCTTGGGATGTTTGCTTATGGATTATTAATATGAAGGGGGGAAATACTTCAAAGGGAATATTTACTTCAGGTTGCATGAATTATAGGACTGTTGATTGTCACCTCCAAAGGGCTGGCCCACAACCCATGAAAGATCTAATGTTGGGCATTGCTTTCAGGGACAGTGTTTTGTGCTGTAAAAAAAAAAAAAAAAAAAAAAAAAAACTTTAGCTATCTTGAAGTCATTAAATCTTTCTGTTCCTCTTCTAAATTCTTAAACTTAGAATTTTTTTTTGAGTGTGTCTAAAATGTGTTACCAACTAAGGCTCATTATATTATGTTGTTGTATTGTTGTGTTCATGTTGAAAAGATTGCAGAGTTCTTTTGCTTGGATCAATTCCATTGTTGAGTTTTGAGGAAGTGATGGAAAGGTTGCAAGGCAGAGCTGAGGAGGTGCCCACACTCCCACCTTGTTTGGACAAGCAGGCTGTCAGAGAAACAAGTTCATGTGGGCCATGCCAGACCTGCTGTAGTTGCTACTTGGTACTTGGAGTTTCAATTAGACTATCTTATGACCTTTGTGAGTTAGAGCACAACTCCAAAAAGCTGTGGGAAACATGACTAAGGTTCCCTGCTCCCAGGTGTCTCTAAGAATAAACCACAAAGGCCTCAGCCTCCCTGAACATCCAGCTAAAACTAAAACCCAGTGTTTAAAGAGCAGGATTCCCCTCTGTAAAGCAGGCTCTGAGTTGAGTGTTTCCTGTTGCTGGAAGGTGTTGTGAGGAGAAATGGTAGCTAGGTGGTGGTGTTTAGGTGTGTGTGTGCATGTAATGGAGACATCTAAACAGTATCAGCAAGGGAAAAGTGAAGATCCCTGCCACAGACATTTCAGTAGGCAACGGGAGTGCGGGGAGTCCAAGACTGGTTTGAACAGGTCAGGACTGCCTTCACCTTGACAGACAGACACAAACACACTTGAGGAGGTTTTTGCCTGCTGCGATTTCTACTTTAGAGATCGGGTTTTCATGCACAAAGTTCAAGGAACAGATCTGTGGCCACAGGTTAAAATTTATAGACATACTAGAGAAAATCAGCAATTATTTTGGAGCATGAGATCTTAAAGACAGCTCATGTTTATTTTGGCCTTCTTGTGGTCAGCTTACCAGGGATTTGATTTACTGAGTTTAGAGAATAATCATTGTCTCTGGTCAGTAGACTTTTAACAGTTTTGATAAGCACTCTTGTAGTGTTTTACTGATTTAGGGGCTCAAACTTTGGAGGAGGACCTAGAAAGTATCCAGACTGTTGCAACACTCTCTTCTCAAGGGAAGGAACTCTCTACAACCAGGATAAGTTTGATGAGGAGCACAGACAGCATCCACCTCCAGCAAGAATGAGGAAAGTAGGGCTTTTGTCTTTCTGTGCAAATGGATTGATCTCATGTGGCTATCCATGTGATAACTAGAGTAGAGGGTTAAGTCACAACTCCACAACCAAGAGACTTTAGCGTTAGCAACCAAGAATCTTCCCAAGAAGGAAGAGTGGGAGGGGAGTGTCTTACCACCCCCTCCAAATGTAGAATGCTGGACTCTTGAGCTAGGATTGCTAAATGTAATCACCTGTAGGTAGGCTGTGTTGGGAAGGGAAGTTTGGCACAGCTTTTTTTGTTCCTGAGCTGTTATATCACACAGGCAAAACCTGAGCTAGTCCTGAAGTTTTCCAGCATGGAAGGAAAACATACCAAGCCTGCTTATGACTTTGAAGTGGGGATTGCCTGAAATTCCAATGGAGACTGTGAGTGAGCTGGCAGGGCAAGAATCTATATAGGATATCTTTGTTGGGCGTTGGCACCTGTTTGCAAGAACGCACATAGTTACAGCTGGGGTGCTGGAACAAAATAGGCCTGCATACATACATACACACACACACACACACACACACACACCCCATACACACACATCCTTAGGCTCCCCATGTCCTTGGTGTACTGCATAGCTGGATGGGTGTGTTTCAAAAAAGTGCCCAAAGTACTTACCTTAGGGCTGTGTGTCTGGGTCCTGCTTCTGGAAACTTTTTTTTTTTTTTTTTTGACTTTCCGAGAAAGGTTTCCTCTATGTAGTTTTGGACCCAGTCCTGGTGCTGGCTACATAGACCAGGCTGGCCTTGAACTCGCAGAGATCTGCCAGCCTCTGCTTCCCTAGTGCTGCAAACACACACGCGCACACTCACACACTCACACACACACACACAAACACACACACACACACACCACATCCATAGGCTCCCCATATCCTTGGTGTATTGCACAGCTGGATGGGTGTGACACAGCTGGATGGGTGTGTTTCAAAAAAGGGCCAAGAATACTTAGCTGATGGTTGTGTGTTTGGGTCCTGCTTCTGGAATCCTTATTTTTGCCTTTCGAGATAGGGTTTCTCTGTGTAGTTTTGGAACCTGTCCTGGTGCTTGCAACATAGACCAGGCTGGCCTTGAACTGGCAGAGATCTGCCAGCCTCTGCTTCCCTAGTGCTGCGATTGAAGGCATGTGCCAACAACATACAGCATTGCTGCTGAAATCTTAAACATTCATGAGCCCCAGACTTGCATTCCCAGTGCAGTCACTATCAATCCTTGAATCTAAATTATTTGCTTTGAGTGCTTGGGATGTTTGCTTATGGATTATTAATATGAAGGGGGAAATACGTCAAAGGGAATATTTACTTCAGGTTGCATGAATTATAGGACTGTTGATTGTCACCTCCAAAGGGCTGGCCCACAAACCATGAAAGATCTAATGTTGGGCATTGCTTTCAGGGACAGTGTTTTGTGCTGTCTAAAAAAAAAAAAAAAAAAAAAAAAAACTTTAGCTAACTTGAAGTCATTAAATCTTTCTGTTCCTCTTCTAAATTCTTAACCTTAGAATTTTTTTTTGAGTGTGTCTAAAATGTGTTACCAACTAAGGCTCATTATATTATGTTGTTGTATTGTTGTGTTCATGTTGAAAAGATTGCAGAGTTCTTTTGCTTGGATCAATTCCATTGTTGAGTTTTGAGGAAGTGATGGAAAGGTTGCAAGGCAGAGCTGAGGAGGTGCCCACACTCCCACCTTGTTTGGACAAGCAGGCTGTCAGAGAAACAAGTTCATGTGGGCCATGCCAGACCTGCTGTAGTTGCTACTTGGTACTTGGAGTTTCAATTAGACTATCTTATGACCTTTGTGAGTTAGAGCACAACTCCAAAAAGCTGTGGGAAACATGACTAAGGTTCCCTGCTCCCAGGTGTCTCTAAGAATAAACCACAAAGGCCTCAGCCTCCCTGAACATCCAGCTAAAACTAAAACCCAGTGTTTAAAGAGCAGGATTCCCCTCTGTAAAGCAGGCTCTGAGTTGAGTGTTTCCTGTTGCTGGAAGGTGTTGTCAGGAGAAATGGTAGCTAGGTGGTGGTGTTTAGGTGTGTGTGTGCATGTAATGGAGACATCTAAACTGTATCAGCAAGGGAAAAGTGAAGATCCCTGCCACAGACATTTCAGTAGGCAACGGGAGTGCGGGGAGTCCAAGACTGGTTTGAACAGGTCAGGACTGCCTTCACCTTGACAGACAGACACAAACACACTTGAGGAGGTTTTTGCCTGCTGCGATTTCTACTTTAGAGATCGGGTTTTCATGCACAAAGTTCAAGGAACAGATCTGTGGCCACAGGTTAAAATTTATAGACATACTAGAGAAAATCAGCAATTATTTTGGAGCATGAGATCTTAAAGACAGCTCATGTTTATTTTGGCCTTCTTGTGGTCAGCTTACCAGGGATTTGATTTACTGAGTTTAGAGAATAATCATTGTCTCTGGTCAGTAGACTTTTAACAGTTTTGATAAGCACTCTTGTAGTGTTTTACTGATTTAGGGGCTCAAACTTTGGAGGAGGACCTAGAAAGTATCCAGACTGTTGCAACACTCTCTTCTCAAGGGAAGGAACTCTCTACAACCAGGATAAGTTTGATGAGGAGCACAGACAGCATCCACCTCCAGCAAGAATGAGGAAAGTAGGGCTTTTGTCTTTCTGTGCAAATGGATTGATCTCATGTGGCTATCCATGTGATAACTAGAGTAGAGGGTTAAGTCACAACTCCACAACCAAGAGACTTTAGAGTTAGGAACCAAGAATCTTCCCAAGAAGGAAGAGTGGGAGGGGAGTGTCTTACCACCCCCTCCAAATGTAGAATGCTGGACTCTTGAGCTAGGATTGCTAAATGTAATCACCTGTAGGTAGGCTGTGTTGGGAAGGGAAGTTTGGCACAGCTTTTTTGTTCCTGAGCTGTTATATCACACAGGCAAAACCTGAGCTAGTCCTGAAGTTTTCCAGCATGGAAGGAAAACATACCAAGCCTGCTTATGACTTTGAAGTGGGGATTGCCTGAAATTCCAATGGAGACTGTGAGTGAGCTGGCAGGGCAAGAATCTATATAGGATATCTTTGTTGGGCGTTGGCACCTGTTTGCAAGAACGCACATAGTTACAGCTGGGGTGCTGGAACAAAATAGGCCTGCATACATACATACACACACACACATACACACACACACACACACACACACCCATACACACACATCCTTAGGCTCCCCATGTCCTTGGTGTACTGCATAGCTGGATGGGTGTGTTTCAAAAAGTGCCCAAAGTACTTACCTTAGGGCTGTGTGTCTGGGTCCTGCTTCTGGAAACTTTTTTTTTTTTTTTTTTGACTTTCCGAGAAAGGTTTCCTCTATGTAGTTTTGGACCCAGTCCTGGTGCTGGCTACATAGACCAGGCTGGCCTTGAACTCGCAGAGATCTGCCAGCCTCTGCTTCCCTAGTGCTGCAAACACACACGCGCACACACACACACTCACACACACACACACACACACACACACACACACACATCCATAGGCTCCCCATATCCTTGGTGTATTGCACAGCTGGATGGGTGTGACACAGCTGGATGGGTGTGTTTCAAAAAAGGGCCAAGAATACTTAGCTGATGGTTGTGTGTTTGGGTCCTGCTTCTGGAATCCTTATTTTTGCCTTTCGAGATAGGGTTTCTCTGTGTAGTTTTGGAACCTGTCCTGGTGCTTGCTACATAGACCAGGCTGGCCTTGAACTGGCAGAGATCTGCCAGCCTCTGCTTCCCTAGTGCTGCGATTGAAGGCATGTGCCAACAACATACAGCATTGCTGCTGAAATCTTAAACATTCATGAGCCCCAGACTTGCATTCCCAGTGCAGTCACTATCAATCCTTGAATCTAAATTATTTGCTTTGAGTGCTTGGGATGTTTGCTTATGGATTATTAATATGAAGGGGGGAAATACGTCAAAGGGAATATTTACTTCAGGTTGCATGAATTATAGGACTGTTGATTGTCACCTCCAAAGGGCTGGCCCACAACCCATGAAAGATCTAATGTTGGGCATTGCTTTCAGGGACAGTGTTTTGTGCTGTCTTAAAAAAAAAAAAAAAAAAAACAAAAAAAACTTTAGCTAACTTGAAGTCATTAAATCTTTCTGTTCCTCTTCTAAATTCTTAACCTTAGAATTTTTTTTTGAGTGTGTCTAAAATGTGTTACCAACTAAGGCTCATTATATTATGTTGTTGTATTGTTGTGTTCATGTTGAAAAGATTGCAGAGTTCTTTTGCTTGGATCAATTCCATTGTTGAGTTTTGAGGAAGTGATGGAAAGGTTGCAAGGCAGAGCTGAGGAGGTGCCCACACTCCCACCTTGTTTGGACAAGCAGGCTGTCAGAGAAACAAGTTCATGTGGGCCATGCCAGACCTGCTGTAGTTGCTACTTGGTACTTGGAGTTTCAATTAGACTATCTTATGACCTTTGTGAGTTAGAGCACAACTCCAAAAAGCTGTGGGAAACATGACTAAGGTTCCCTGCTCCCAGGTGTCTCTAAGAATAAACCACAAAGGCCTCAGCCTCCCTGAACATCCAGCTAAAACTAAAACCCAGTGTTTAAAGAGCAGGATTCCCCTCTGTAAAGCAGGCTCTGAGTTGAGTGTTTCCTGTTGCTGGAAGGTGTTGTGAGGAGAAATGGTAGCTAGGTGGTGGTGTTTAGGTGTGTGTGTGCATGTAATGGAGACATCTAAACAGTATCAGCAAGGGAAAAGTGAAGATCCCTGCCACAGACATTTCAGATGGCAACGGTAGTGCGTGGAGTCCAAGACTGGTTTGAACAGGTCAGGACTGCCTTCACCTTGACAGACAGACACAAACACACTTGAGGAGGTTTTTGCCTGCTGCGATTTCTACTTTAGAGATCGGGTTTTCATGCACAAAGTTCAAGGAACAGATCTGTGGCCACAGGTTAAAATTTATAGACATACTAGAGAAAATCAGCAATTATTTTGGAGCATGAGATCTTAAAGACAGCTCATGTTTATTTTGGCCTTCTTGTGGTCAGCTTACCAGGGATTTGATTTACTGAGTTTAGAGAATAATCATTGTCTCTGGTCAGTAGACTTTTAACAGTTTTGATAAGCACTCTTGTAGTGTTTTACTGATTTAGGGGCTCAAACTTTGGAGGAGGACCTAGAAAGTATCCAGACTGTTGCAACACTCTCTTCTCAAGGGAAGGAACTCTCTACAACCAGGATAAGTTTGATGAGGAGCACAGACAGCATCCACCTCCAGCAAGAATGAGGAAAGTAGGGCTTTTGTCTTTCTGTGCAAATGGATTGATCTCATGTGGCTATCCATGTGATAACTAGAGTAGAGGGTTAAGTCACAACTCCACAACCAAGAGACTTTAGAGTTAGGAACCAAGAATCTTCCCAAGAAGGAAGAGTGGGAGGGGAGTGTCTTACCACCCCCTCCAAATGTAGAATGCTGGACTCTTGAGCTAGGATTGCTAAATGTAATCACCTGTAGGTAGGCTGTATTGGGAAGGGAAGTTTGGCACAGCTTTTTTTGTTCCTGAGCTGTTATATCACACAGGCAAAACCTGAGCTAGTCCTGAAGTTTTCCAGCATGGAAGGAAAACATACCAAGCCTGCTTATGACTTTGAAGTGGGGATTGCCTGAAATTCCAATGGAGACTGTGAGTGAGCTGGCAGGGCAAGAATCTATATAGGATATCTTTGTTGGGCGTTGGCACCTGTTTGCAAGAACGCACACAGTTACAGCTGTGGTGCTGGAACAAAATAGGCCTGCATACATACTACACACACACACACACACACACACACACACACACACTACACACACATCCTTAGGCTCCCCATGTCCTTGGTGTACTGCATAGCTGGATGGGTGTGTTTCAAAAAGTGCCCAAAGTACTTACCTTAGGGCTGTGTGTCTGGGTCCTGCTTCTGGAAACTTTTTTTTTTTTTTTTTTTGACTTTCCGAGAAAGGTTTCCTCTATGTAGTTTTGAACCCAGTCCTGGTGCTGGCTACATAGACCAGGCTGGCCTTGAACTCGCAGAGATCTGCCAGCCTCTGCTTCCCTAGTGCTGCAAACACACACGCGCACACACACACACTCACAAACACACACACACACACACACACACACACACATCCATAGGCTCCCCATATCCTTGGTGTACTGCACAGCTGGATGGGTGTGACACAGCTGGATGGGTGTGTTTCAAAAAAGGGCCAAGAGTACTTAGCTGATGGTTGTGTGTTTGGGTCCTGCTTCTGGAATCCTTATTTTTGCCTTTCGAGATAGGGTTTCTCTGTGTAGTTTTGGAACCTGTCCTGGTGCTTGCAACATAGACCAGGCTGGCCTTGAACTGGCAGAGATCTGCCAGCCTCTGCTTCCCTAGTGCTGCGATTGAAGGCATGTGCCAACAACATACAGCATTGCTGCTGAAATCTTAAACATTCATGAGCCCCAGACTTGCATTCCCAGTGCAGTCACTATCAATCCTTGAATCTAAATTATTTGCTTTGAGTGCTTGGGATGTTTGCTTATGGATTATTAATATGAAGGGGGGAAATACGTCAAAGGGAATATTTACTTCAGGTTGCATGAATTATAGGACTGTTGATTGTCACCTCCAAAGGGCTGGCCCACAACCCATGAAAGATCTAATGTTGGGCATTGCTTTCAGGGACAGTGTTTTGTGCTGTCTAAAAAAAAAAAAAAAAAAAAAAAAAAAAAAACTTTAGCTATCTTGAAGTCATTAAATCTTTCTGTTCCTCTTCTAAATTCTTAAACTTAGAATATTTTTTTGAGTGTGTCTAAAATGTGTTACCAACTAAGGCTCATTATATTATGTTGTTGTATTGTTGTGTTCATGTTGAGAAGATTGCAGAGTTCTTTTGCTTGGATCAATTCCATTGTTGAGTTTTGAGGAAGTGATGGAAAGGTTGCAAGGCAGAGCTGAGGAGGTGCCCACACTCCCACCTTGTTTGGACAAGCAGGCTGTCAGAGAAACAAGTTCATGTGGGCCATGCCAGACCTGCTGTAGTTGCTACTTGGTACTTGGAGTTTCAATTAGACTATCTTATGACCTTTGTGAGTTAGAGCACAACTCCAAAAAGCTGTGGGAAACATGACTAAGGTTCCTGCTCCCAGGTGTCTCTAAGAATAAACCACAAAGGCCTCAGCCTCCCTGAACATCCAGCTAAAACTAAAACCCAGTGTTTAAAGAGCAGGATTCCCCTCTGTAAAGCAGGCTCTGAGTTGAGTGTTTCCTGTTGCTGGAAGGTGTTGTCAGGAGAAATGGTAGCTAGGTGGTGGTGTTTAGGTGTGTGTGTGCATGTAATGGAGACATCTAAACTGTATCAGCAAGGGAAAAGTGAAGATCCCTGCCACAGACATTTCAGATGGCAACGGTACTGCGTGGAGTCCAAGACTGGTTTGAACAGGTCAGGACTGCCTTCACCTTGACAGACAGACACAAACACACTTGAGGAGGTTTTTGCCTGCTGCGATTTCTACTTTAGAGATCGGGTTTTCATGCACAAAGTTCAAGGAACAGATCTGTGGCCACAGGTTAAAATTTATAGACATACTAGAGAAAATCAGCAATTATTTTGGAGCATGAGATCTTAAAGACAGCTCATGTTTATTTTGGCCTTCTTGTGGTCAGCTTACCAGGGATTTGATTTACTGAGTTTAGAGAATAATCATTGTCTCTGGTCAGTAGACTTTTAACAGTTTTGATAAGCACTCTTGTAGTGTTTTACTGATTTAGGGGCTCAAACTTTGGAGGAGGACCTAGAAAGTATCCAGACTGTTGCAACACTCTCTTCTCAAGGGAAGGAACTCTCTACAACCAGGATAAGTTTGATGAGGAGCACAGACAGCATCCACCTCCAGCAAGAATGAGGAAAGTAGGGCTTTTGTCTTTCTGTGCAAATGGATTGATCTCATGTGGCTATCCATGTGATAACTAGAGTAGAGGGTTAAGTCACAACTCCACAACCAAGAGACTTTAGAGTTAGGAACCAAGAATCTTCCCAAGAAGGAAGAGTGGGAGGGGGAGTGTCTTACCACCCCCTCCAAATGTAGAATGCTGGACTCTTGAGCTAGGATTGCTAAATGTAATCACCTGTAGGTAGGCTGTATTGGGAAGGGAAGTTTGGCACAGCTTTTTTTGTTCCTGAGCTGTTATATCACACAGGCAAAACCTGAGCTAGTCCTGAAGTTTTCCAGCATGGAAGGAAAACATACCAAGCCTGCTTATGACTTTGAAGTGGGGATTGCCTGAAATTCCAATGGAGACTGTGAGTGAGCTGGCAGGGCAAGAATCTATATAGGATATCTTTGTTGGGCGTTGGCACCTGTTTGCAAGAACGCACACAGTTACAGCTGTGGTGTTGGAACAAAATAGGCCTGCATACATACACACACACACACACACACACACACACACACACACACACACATACACACACATCCTTAGGCTCCCCATGTCCTTGGTGTACTGCATAGCTGGATGGGTGTGTTTCAAAAAAGTGCCCAAAGTACTTACCTTAGGGCTGTGTGTCTGGGTCCTGCTTCTGGAAACTTTTTTTTTTTTTTTTTTTTTGACTTTCCGAGAAAGGTTTCCTCTATGTAGTTTTGAACCCAGTCCTGGTGCTGGCTACATAGACCAGGCTGGCCTTGAACTCGCAGAGATCTGCCAGCCTCTGCTTCCCTAGTGCTGCATACACACACGCGCACACACACACACTCACAAACACACACACACAACACACACACACACACACATCCATAGGCTCCCCATATCCTTGGTGTACTGCACAGCTGGATGGGTGTGACACAGCTGGATGGGTGTGTTTCAAAAAAGGGCCAAGAGTACTTAGCTGATGGTTGTGTGTTTGGGTCCTGCTTCTGGAATCCTTATTTTTGCCTTTCGAGATAGGGTTTCTCTGTGTAGTTTTGGAACCTGTCCTGGTGCTTGCAACATAGACCAGGCTGGCCTTGAACTGGCAGAGATCTGCCAGCCTCTGCTTCCCTAGTGCTGCGATTGAAGGCATGTGCCAACAACATACAGCATTGCTGCTGAAATCTTAAACATTCATGAGCCCCAGACTTGCATTCCCAGTGCAGTCACTATCAATCCTTGAATCTAAATTATTTGCTTTGAGTGCTTGGGATGTTTGCTTATGGATTATTAATTTGAAGGGGGAAATACGTCAAAGGGAATATTTACTTCAGGTTGCATGAATTATAGGACTGTTGATTGTCACCTCCAAAGGGCTGGCCCACAACCCATGAAAGATCTAATGTTGGGCATTGCTTTCAGGGACAGTGTTTTGTGCTGTCTAAAAAAAAAAAAAAAAAAAAAAAAAAAAAACCAAAACAAAAACTTTAGCTATCTTGAAGTCATTAAATCTTTCTGTTCCTCTTCTAAATTCTTAAACTTAGAATATTTTTTTGAGTGTGTCTAAAATGTGTTACCAACTAAGGCTCATTATATTATGTTGTTGTATTGTTGTGTTCATGTTGAGAAGATTGCAGAGTTCTTTTGCTTGGATCAATTCCATTGTTGAGTTTTGAGGAAGTGATGGAAAGGTTGCAAGGCAGAGCTGAGGAGGTGCCCACACTCCCACCTTGTTTGGACAAGCAGGCTGTCAGAGAAACAAGTTCATGTGGGCCATGCCAGACCTGCTGTAGTTGCTACTTGGTACTTGGAGTTTCAATTAGACTATCTTATGACCTTTGTGAGTTAGAGCACAACTCCAAAAAGCTGTGGGAAACATGACTAAGGTTCCTGCTCCCAGGTGTCTCTAAGAATAAACCACAAAGGCCTCAGCCTCCCTGAACATCCAGCTAAAACTAAAACCCAGTGTTTAAAGAGCAGGATTCCCCTCTGTAAAGCAGGCTCTGAGTTGAGTGTTTCCTGTTGCTGGAAGGTGTTGTCAGGAGAAATGGTAGCTAGGTGGTGGTGTTTAGGTGTGTGTGTGCATGTAATGGAGACATCTAAACTGTATCAGCAAGGGAAAAGTGAAGATCCCTGCCACAGACATTTCAGATGGCAACGGTACTGCGTGGAGTCCAAGACTGGTTTGAACAGGTCAGGACTGCCTTCACCTTGACAGACAGACACAAACACACTTGAGGAGGTTTTTGCCTGCTGCGATTTCTACTTTAGAGATCGGGTTTTCATGCACAAAGTTCAAGGAACAGATCTGTGGCCACAGGTTAAAATTTATAGACATACTAGAGAAAATCAGCAATTATTTTGGAGCATGAGATCTTAAAGACAGCTCATGTTTATTTTGGCCTTCTTGTGGTCAGCTTACCAGGGATTTGATTTACTGAGTTTAGAGAATAATCATTGTCTCTGGTCAGTAGACTTTTAACAGTTTTGATAAGCACTCTTGTAGTGTTTTACTGATTTAGGGGCTCAAACTTTGGAGGAGGACCTAGAAAGTATCCAGACTGTTGCAACACTCTCTTCTCAAGGGAAGGAACTCTCTACAACCAGGATAAGTTTGATGAGGAGCACAGACAGCATCCACCTCCAGCAAGAATGAGGAAAGTAGGGCTTTTGTCTTTCTGTGCAAATGGATTGATCTCATGTGGCTATCCATGTGATAACTAGAGTAGAGGGTTAAGTCACAACTCCACAACCAAGAGACTTTAGAGTTAGGAACCAAGAATCTTCCCAAGAAGGAAGAGTGGGAGGGGAGTGTCTTACCACCCCCTCCAAATGTAGAATGCTGGACTCTTGAGCTAGGATTGCTAAATGTAATCACCTGTAGGTAGGCTGTATTGGGAAGGGAAGTTTGGCACAGCTTTTTTTGTTCCTGAGCTGTTATATCACACAGGCAAAACCTGAGCTAGTCCTGAAGTTTTCCAGCATGGAAGGAAAACATACCAAGCCTGCTTATGACTTTGAAGTGGGGATTGCCTGAAATTCCAATGGAGACTGTGAGTGAGCTGGCAGGGCAAGAATCTATATAGGATATCTTTGTTGGGCGTTGGCACCTGTTTGCAAGAACGCACACAGTTACAGCTGTGGTGTTGGAACAAAATAGGCCTGCATACATACATACACACACACACACACACACACACACACACACACACACATACACACACATCCTTAGGCTCCCCATGTCCTTGGTGTACTGCATAGCTGGATGGGTGTGTTTCAAAAAAGTGCCCAAAGTACTTACCTTAGGGCTGTGTGTCTGGGTCCTGCTTCTGGAAACTTTTTTTTTTTTTTTTTTTTTGACTTTCCGAGAAAGGTTTCCTCTATGTAGTTTTGAACCCAGTCCTGGTGCTGGCTACATAGACCAGGCTGGCCTTGAACTCGCAGAGATCTGCCAGCCTCTGCTTCCCTAGTGCTGCATACACACACGCGCACACACACACACTCACAAACACACACACAAACACACACACACACACATCCATAGGCTCCCCATATCCTTGGTGTACTGCACAGCTGGATGGGTGTGACACAGCTGGATGGGTGTGTTTCAAAAAAGGGCCAAGAGTACTTAGCTGATGGTTGTGTGTTTGGGTCCTGCTTCTGGAATCCTTATTTTTGCCTTTCGAGATAGGGTTTCTCTGTGTAGTTTTGGAACCTGTCCTGGTGCTTGCAACATAGACCAGGCTGGCCTTGAACTGGCAGAGATCTGCCAGCCTCTGCTTCCCTAGTGCTGCGATTGAAGGCATGTGCCAACAACATACAGCATTGCTGCTGAAATCTTAAACATTCATGAGCCCCAGACTTGCATTCCCAGTGCAGTCACTATCAATCCTTGAATCTAAATTATTTGCTTTGAGTGCTTGGGATGTTTGCTTATGGATTATTAATTTGAAGGGGGAAATACGTCAAAGGGAATATTTACTTCAGGTTGCATGAATTATAGGACTGTTGATTGTCACCTCCAAAGGGCTGGCCCACAACCCATGAAAGATCTAATGTTGGGCATTGCTTTCAGGGACAGTGTTTTGTGCTGTCTAAAAAAAAAAAAAAAAAAAAAAAACCAAAACAAAAACTTTAGCTATCTTGAAGTCATTAAATCTTTCTGTTCCTCTTCTAAATTCTTAAACTTAGAATATTTTTTTGAGTGTGTCTAAAATGTGTTACCAACTAAGGCTCATTATATTATGTTGTTGTATTGTTGTGTTCATGTTGAGAAGATTGCAGAGTTCTTTTGCTTGGATCAATTCCATTGTTGAGTTTTGAGGAAGTGATGGAAAGGTTGCAAGGCAGAGCTGAGGAGGTGCCCACACTCCCACCTTGTTTGGACAAGCAGGCTGTCAGAGAAACAAGTTCATGTGGGCCATGCCAGACCTGCTGTAGTTGCTACTTGGTACTTGGAGTTTCAATTAGACTATCTTATGACCTTTGTGAGTTAGAGCACAACTCCAAAAAGCTGTGGGAAACATGACTAAGGTTCCTGCTCCCAGGTGTCTCTAAGAATAAACCACAAAGGCCTCAGCCTCCCTGAACATCCAGCTAAAACTAAAACCCAGTGTTTAAAGAGCAGGATTCCCCTCTGTAAAGCAGGCTCTGAGTTGAGTGTTTCCTGTTGCTGGAAGGTGTTGTCAGGAGAAATGGTAGCTAGGTGGTGGTGTTTAGGTGTGTGTGTGCATGTAATGGAGACATCTAAACTGTATCAGCAAGGGAAAAGTGAAGATCCCTGCCACAGACATTTCAGATGGCAACGGTACTGCGTGGAGTCCAAGACTGGTTTGAACAGGTCAGGACTGCCTTCACCTTGACAGACAGACACAAACACACTTGAGGAGGTTTTTGCCTGCTGCGATTTCTACTTTAGAGATCGGGTTTTCATGCACAAAGTTCAAGGAACAGATCTGTGGCCACAGGTTAAAATTTATAGACATACTAGAGAAAATCAGCAATTATTTTGGAGCATGAGATCTTAAAGACAGCTCATGTTTATTTTGGCCTTCTTGTGGTCAGCTTACCAGGGATTTGATTTACTGAGTTTAGAGAATAATCATTGTCTCTGGTCAGTAGACTTTTAACAGTTTTGATAAGCACTCTTGTAGTGTTTTACTGATTTAGGGGCTCAAACTTTGGAGGAGGACCTAGAAAGTATCCAGACTGTTGCAACACTCTCTTCTCAAGGGAAGGAACTCTCTACAACCAGGATAAGTTTGATGAGGAGCACAGACAGCATCCACCTCCAGCAAGAATGAGGAAAGTAGGGCTTTTGTCTTTCTGTGCAAATGGATTGATCTCATGTGGCTATCCATGTGATAACTAGAGTAGAGGGTTAAGTCACAACTCCACAACCAAGAGACTTTAGAGTTAGGAACCAAGAATCTTCCCAAGAAGGAAGAGTCGAGGGGAGTGTCTTACCACCCCCCTCCAAATGTAGAATGCTGGACTCTTGAGCTAGGATTGCTAAATGTAATCACCTGTAGGTAGGCTGTATTGGGAAGGGAAGTTTGGCACAGCTTTTTTTGTTCCTGAGCTGTTATATCACACAGGCAAAACCTGAGCTAGTCCTGAAGTTTTCCAGCATGGAAGGAAAACATACCAAGCCTGCTTATGACTTTGAAGTGGGGATTGCCTGAAATTCCAATGGAGACTGTGAGTGAGCTGGCAGGGCAAGAATCTATATAGGATATCTTTGTTGGGCGTTGGCACCTGTTTGCAAGAACGCACACAGTTACAGCTGTGGTGTTGGAACAAAATAGGCCTGCATACATACACACACACACACACACACACACACACACACACACACACATACACACACATCCTTAGGCTCCCCATGTCCTTGGTGTACTGCATAGCTGGATGGGTGTGTTTCAAAAAGTGCCCAAAGTACTTACCTTAGGGCTGTGTGTCTGGGTCCTGCTTCTGGAAACTTTTTTTTTTTTTTTTTTTTTGACTTTCCGAGAAAGGTTTCCTCTATGTAGTTTTGAACCCAGTCCTGGTGCTGGCTACATAGACCAGGCTGGCCTTGAACTCGCAGAGATCTGCCAGCCTCTGCTTCCCTAGTGCTGCATACACACACGCGCACACACACACACTCACAAACACACACACACAACACACACACACACACATCCATAGGCTCCCCATATCCTTGGTGTACTGCACAGCTGGATGGGTGTGACACAGCTGGATGGGTGTGTTTCAAAAAAGGGCCAAGAGTACTTAGCTGATGGTTGTGTGTTTGGGTCCTGCTTCTGGAATCCTTATTTTTGCCTTTCGAGATAGGGTTTCTCTGTGTAGTTTTGGAACCTGTCCTGGTGCTTGCAACATAGACCAGGCTGGCCTTGAACTGGCAGAGATCTGCCAGCCTCTGCTTCCCTAGTGCTGCGATTGAAGGCATGTGCCAACAACATACAGCATTGCTGCTGAAATCTTAAACATTCATGAGCCCCAGACTTGCATTCCCAGTGCAGTCACTATCAATCCTTGAATCTAAATTATTTGCTTTGAGTGCTTGGGATGTTTGCTTATGGATTATTAATTTGAAGGGGGAAATACGTCAAAGGGAATATTTACTTCAGGTTGCATGAATTATAGGACTGTTGATTGTCACCTCCAAAGGGCTGGCCCACAACCCATGAAAGATCTAATGTTGGGCATTGCTTTCAGGGACAGTGTTTTGTGCTGTCTAAAAAAAAAAAAAAAAAAAAAAAAAAAAACAAAACAAAAACTTTAGCTATCTTGAAGTCATTAAATCTTTCTGTTCCTCTTCTAAATTCTTAAACTTAGAATATTTTTTTGAGTGTGTCTAAAATGTGTTACCAACTAAGGCTCATTATATTATGTTGTTGTATTGTTGTGTTCATGTTGAGAAGATTGCAGAGTTCTTTTGCTTGGATCAATTCCATTGTTGAGTTTTGAGGAAGTGATGGAAAGGTTGCAAGGCAGAGCTGAGGAGGTGCCCACACTCCCACCTTGTTTGGACAAGCAGGCTGTCAGAGAAACAAGTTCATGTGGGCCATGCCAGACCTGCTGTAGTTGCTACTTGGTACTTGGAGTTTCAATTAGACTATCTTATGACCTTTGTGAGTTAGAGCACAACTCCAAAAAGCTGTGGGAAACATGACTAAGGTTCCTGCTCCCAGGTGTCTCTAAGAATAAACCACAAAGGCCTCAGCCTCCCTGAACATCCAGCTAAAACTAAAACCCAGTGTTTAAAGAGCAGGATTCCCCTCTGTAAAGCAGGCTCTGAGTTGAGTGTTTCCTGTTGCTGGAAGGTGTTGTCAGGAGAAATGGTAGCTAGGTGGTGGTGTTTAGGTGTGTGTGTGCATGTAATGGAGACATCTAAACTGTATCAGCAAGGGAAAAGTGAAGATCCCTGCCACAGACATTTCAGATGGCAACGGTACTGCGTGGAGTCCAAGACTGGTTTGAACAGGTCAGGACTGCCTTCACCTTGACAGACAGACACAAACACACTTGAGGAGGTTTTTGCCTGCTGCGATTTCTACTTTAGAGATCGGGTTTTCATGCACAAAGTTCAAGGAACAGATCTGTGGCCACAGGTTAAAATTTATAGACATACTAGAGAAAATCAGCAATTATTTTGGAGCATGAGATCTTAAAGACAGCTCATGTTTATTTTGGCCTTCTTGTGGTCAGCTTACCAGGGATTTGATTTACTGAGTTTAGAGAATAATCATTGTCTCTGGTCAGTAGACTTTTAACAGTTTTGATAAGCACTCTTGTAGTGTTTTACTGATTTAGGGGCTCAAACTTTGGAGGAGGACCTAGAAAGTATCCAGACTGTTGCAACACTCTCTTCTCAAGGGAAGGAACTCTCTACAACCAGGATAAGTTTGATGAGGAGCACAGACAGCATCCACCTCCAGCAAGAATGAGGAAAGTAGGGCTTTTGTCTTTCTGTGCAAATGGATTGATCTCATGTGGCTATCCATGTGATAACTAGAGTAGAGGGTTAAGTCACAACTCCACAACCAAGAGACTTTAGAGTTAGGAACCAAGAATCTTCCCAAGAAGGAAGAGTGGGGGGGGGAGTGTCTTACCACCCCCTCCAAATGTAGAATGCTGGACTCTTGAGCTAGGATTGCTAAATGTAATCACCTGTAGGTAGGCTGTATTGGGAAGGGAAGTTTGGCACAGCTTTTTTTGTTCCTGAGCTGTTATATCACACAGGCAAAACCTGAGCTAGTCCTGAAGTTTTCCAGCATGGAAGGAAAACATACCAAGCCTGCTTATGACTTTGAAGTGGGGATTGCCTGAAATTCCAATGGAGACTGTGAGTGAGCTGGCAGGGCAAGAATCTATATAGGATATCTTTGTTGGGCGTTGGCACCTGTTTGCAAGAACGCACACAGTTACAGCTGTGGTGTTGGAACAAAATAGGCCTGCATACATACATACACACACACACACACACACACACACACACACACACACATACACACACATCCTTAGGCTCCCCATGTCCTTGGTGTACTGCATAGCTGGATGGGTGTGTTTCAAAAAAGTGCCCAAAGTACTTACCTTAGGGCTGTGTGTCTGGGTCCTGCTTCTGGAAACTTTTTTTTTTTTTTTTTTTGACTTTCCGAGAAAGGTTTCCTCTATGTAGTTTTGAACCCAGTCCTGGTGCTGGCTACATAGACCAGGCTGGCCTTGAACTCGCAGAGATCTGCCAGCCTCTGCTTCCCTAGTGCTGCATACACACGCGCACACACACACACTCACAAACACACACACAAACACACACACACACACATCCATAGGCTCCCCATAACCTTGGTGTACTGCACAGCTGGATGGGTGTGACACAGCTGGATGGGTGTGTTTCAAAAAAAGGGCCAAGAGTACTTAGCTGATGGTTGTGTGTTTGGGTCCTGCTTCTGGAATCCTTATTTTTGCCTTTCGAGATAGGGTTTCTCTGTGTAGTTTTGGAACCTGTCCTGGTGCTTGCAACATAGACCAGGCTGGCCTTGAACTGGCAGAGATCTGCCAGCCTCTGCTTCCCTAGTGCTGCGATTGAAGGCATGTGCCAACAACATACAGCATTGCTGCTGAAATCTTAAACATTCATGAGCCCCAGACTTGCATTCCCAGTGCAGTCACTATCAATCCTTGAATCTAAATTATTTGCTTTGAGTGCTTGGGATGTTTGCTTATGGATTATTAATTTGAAGGGGGGAAATACGTCAAAGGGAATATTTACTTCAGGTTGCATGAATTATAGGACTGTTGATTGTCACCTCCAAAGGGCTGGCCCACAACCCATGAAAGATCTAATGTTGGGCATTGCTTTCAGGGACAGTGTTTTGTGCTGTCTAAAAAAAAAAAAAAAAAAAAAAAAAAAAAAAACAAAAACTTTAGCTATCTTGAAGTCATTAAATCTTTCTGTTCCTCTTCTAAATTCTTAAACTTAGAATATTTTTTTGAGTGTGTCTAAAATGTGTTACCAACTAAGGCTCATTATATTATGTTGTTGTATTGTTGTGTTCATGTTGAGAAGATTGCAGAGTTCTTTTGCTTGGATCAATTCCATTGTTGAGTTTTGAGGAAGTGATGGAAAGGTTGCAAGGCAGAGCTGAGGAGGTGCCCACACTCCCACCTTGTTTGGACAAGCAGGCTGTCAGAGAAACAAGTTCATGTGGGCCATGCCAGACCTGCTGTAGTTGCTACTTGGTACTTGGAGTTTCAATTAGACTATCTTATGACCTTTGTGAGTTAGAGCACAACTCCAAAAAGCTGTGGGAAACATGACTAAGGTTCCTGCTCCCAGGTGTCTCTAAGAATAAACCACAAAGGCCTCAGCCTCCCTGAACATCCAGCTAAAACTAAAACCCAGTGTTTAAAGAGCAGGATTCCCCTCTGTAAAGCAGGCTCTGAGTTGAGTGTTTCCTGTTGCTGGAAGGTGTTGTCAGGAGAAATGGTAGCTAGGTGGTGGTGTTTAGGTGTGTGTGTGCATGTAATGGAGACATCTAAACTGTATCAGCAAGGGAAAAGTGAAGATCCCTGCCACAGACATTTCAGATGGCAACGGTACTGCGTGGAGTCCAAGACTGGTTTGAACAGGTCAGGACTGCCTTCACCTTGACAGACAGACACAAACACACTTGAGGAGGTTTTTGCCTGCTGCGATTTCTACTTTAGAGATCGGGTTTTCATGCACAAAGTTCAAGGAACAGATCTGTGGCCACAGGTTAAAATTTATAGACATACTAGAGAAAATCAGCAATTATTTTGGAGCATGAGATCTTAAAGACAGCTCATGTTTATTTTGGCCTTCTTGTGGTCAGCTTACCAGGGATTTGATTTACTGAGTTTAGAGAATAATCATTGTCTCTGGTCAGTAGACTTTTAACAGTTTTGATAAGCACTCTTGTAGTGTTTTACTGATTTAGGGGCTCAAACTTTGGAGGAGGACCTAGAAAGTATCCAGACTGTTGCAACACTCTCTTCTCAAGGGAAGGAACTCTCTACAACCAGGATAAGTTTGATGAGGAGCACAGACAGCATCCACCTCCAGCAAGAATGAGGAAAGTAGGGCTTTTGTCTTTCTGTGCAAATGGATTGATCTCATGTGGCTATCCATGTGATAACTAGAGTAGAGGGTTAAGTCACAACTCCACAACCAAGAGACTTTAGAGTTAGGAACCAAGAATCTTCCCAAGAAGGAAGAGTGGGAGGGGAGTGTCTTACCACCCCCTCCAAATGTAGAATGCTGGACTCTTGAGCTAGGATTGCTAAATGTAATCACCTGTAGGTAGGCTGTATTGGGAAGGGAAGTTTGGCACAGCTTTTTTTGTTCCTGAGCTGTTATATCACACAGGCAAAACCTGAGCTAGTCCTGAAGTTTTCCAGCATGGAAGGAAAACATACCAAGCCTGCTTATGACTTTGAAGTGGGGATTGCCTGAAATTCCAATGGAGACTGTGAGTGAGCTGGCAGGGCAAGAATCTATATAGGATATCTTTGTTGGGCGTTGGCACCTGTTTGCAAGAACGCACACAGTTACAGCTGTGGTGTTGGAACAAAATAGGCCTGCATACATACATACACACACACACACACACACACACACACACACACACACATACACACACATCCTTAGGCTCCCCATGTCCTTGGTGTACTGCATAGCTGGATGGGTGTGTTTCAAAAAAGTGCCCAAAGTACTTACCTTAGGGCTGTGTGTCTGGGTCCTGCTTCTGGAAACTTTTTTTTTTTTTTTTTTTGACTTTCCGAGAAAGGTTTCCTCTATGTAGTTTTGAACCCAGTCCTGGTGCTGGCTACATAGACCAGGCTGGCCTTGAACTCGCAGAGATCTGCCAGCCTCTGCTTCCCTAGTGCTGCATACACACACGCGCACACACACACACTCACAAACACACACACAACACACACACACACACATCCATAGGCTCCCCATATCCTTGGTGTACTGCACAGCTGGATGGGTGTGACACAGCTGGATGGGTGTGTTTCAAAAAAGGGCCAAGAGTACTTAGCTGATGGTTGTGTGTTTGGGTCCTGCTTCTGGAATCCTTATTTTTGCCTTTCGAGATAGGGTTTCTCTGTGTAGTTTTGGAACCTGTCCTGGTGCTTGCAACATAGACCAGGCTGGCCTTGAACTGGCAGAGATCTGCCAGCCTCTGCTTCCCTAGTGCTGCGATTGAAGGCATGTGCCAACAACATACAGCATTGCTGCTGAAATCTTAAACATTCATGAGCCCCAGACTTGCATTCCCAGTGCAGTCACTATCAATCCTTGAATCTAAATTATTTGCTTTGAGTGCTTGGGATGTTTGCTTATGGATTATTAATTTGAAGGGGGAAATACGTCAAAGGGAATATTTACTTCAGGTTGCATGAATTATAGGACTGTTGATTGTCACCTCCAAAGGGCTGGCCCACAACCCATGAAAGATCTAATGTTGGGCATTGCTTTCAGGGACAGTGTTTTGTGCTGTCTAAAAAAAAAAAAAAAAAAAAAAAAAAAAACCAAAACAAAAACTTTAGCTATCTTGAAGTCATTAAATCTTTCTGTTCCTCTTCTAAATTCTTAAACTTAGAATATTTTTTTGAGTGTGTCTAAAATGTGTTACCAACTAAGGCTCATTATATTATGTTGTTGTATTGTTGTGTTCATGTTGAGAAGATTGCAGAGTTCTTTTGCTTGGATCAATTCCATTGTTGAGTTTTGAGGAAGTGATGGAAAGGTTGCAAGGCAGAGCTGAGGAGGTGCCCACACTCCCACCTTGTTTGGACAAGCAGGCTGTCAGAGAAACAAGTTCATGTGGGCCATGCCAGACCTGCTGTAGTTGCTACTTGGTACTTGGAGTTTCAATTAGACTATCTTATGACCTTTGTGAGTTAGAGCACAACTCCAAAAAGCTGTGGGAAACATGACTAAGGTTCCTGCTCCCAGGTGTCTCTAAGAATAAACCACAAAGGCCTCAGCCTCCCTGAACATCCAGCTAAAACTAAAACCCAGTGTTTAAAGAGCAGGATTCCCCTCTGTAAAGCAGGCTCTGAGTTGAGTGTTTCCTGTTGCTGGAAGGTGTTGTCAGGAGAAATGGTAGCTAGGTGGTGGTGTTTAGGTGTGTGTGTGCATGTAATGGAGACATCTAAACTGTATCAGCAAGGGAAAAGTGAAGATCCCTGCCACAGACATTTCAGATGGCAACGGTACTGCGTGGAGTCCAAGACTGGTTTGAACAGGTCAGGACTGCCTTCACCTTGACAGACAGACACAAACACACTTGAGGAGGTTTTTGCCTGCTGCGATTTCTACTTTAGAGATCGGGTTTTCATGCACAAAGTTCAAGGAACAGATCTGTGGCCACAGGTTAAAATTTATAGACATACTAGAGAAAATCAGCAATTATTTTGGAGCATGAGATCTTAAAGACAGCTCATGTTTATTTTGGCCTTCTTGTGGTCAGCTTACCAGGGATTTGATTTACTGAGTTTAGAGAATAATCATTGTCTCTTGTCAGTAGACTTTTAACAGTTTTGATAAGCACTCTTGTAGTGTTTTACTGATTTAGGGGCTCAAACTTTGGAGGAGGACCTAGAAAGTATCCAGACTGTTGCAACACTCTCTTCTCAAGGGAAGGAACTCTCTACAACCAGGATAAGTTTGATGAGGAGCACAGACAGCATCCACCTCCAGCAAGAATGAGGAAAGTAGGGCTTTTGTCTTTCTGTGCAAATGGATTGATCTCATGTGGCTATCCATGTGATAACTAGAGTAGAGGGTTAAGTCACAACTCCACAACCAAGAGACTTTAGAGTTAGGAACCAAGAATCTTCCCAAGAAGGAAGAGTGGGAGGGGGAGTGTCTTACCACCCCCTCCAAATGTAGAATGCTGGACTCTTGAGCTAGGATTGCTAAATGTAATCACCTGTAGGTAGGCTGTATTGGGAAGGGAAGTTTGGCACAGCTTTTTTTGTTCCTGAGCTGTTATATCACACAGGCAAAACCTGAGCTAGTCCTGAAGTTTTCCAGCATGGAAGGAAAACATACCAAGCCTGCTTATGACTTTGAAGTGGGGATTGCCTGAAATTCCAATGGAGACTGTGAGTGAGCTGGCAGGGCAAGAATCTATATAGGATATCTTTGTTGGGCGTTGGCACCTGTTTGCAAGAACGCACACAGTTACAGCTGTGGTGTTGGAACAAAATAGGCCTGCATACATACTATACACACACACACACACACACACACACACACACACACCCATACACACACATCCTTAGGCTCCCCATGTCCTTGGTGTACTGCATAGCTGGATGGGTGTGTTTCAAAAAGTGCCCAAAGTACTTACCTTAGGACTGTGTATCTGGGTCCTGCTTCTGGAAACTTTTTTTTTTTTTTTTTTTGACTTTCTGAGAAAGGATTCCTCTATGTAGTTTTGAACCCAGTCCTGGTGCTGGCTACATTGACCAGGCTGGCCTTGAACTCGCAGAGATCTGCCAGCCTCTGCTTCCCTAGTGCTGCATACACACACGCGCACACACACACACTCACAAACACACACACACACACACACACACACATCCATAGGCTCCCCATATCCTTGGTGTACTGCACAGCTGGATGGGTGTGACACAGCTGGATGGGTGTGTTACAAAAAAAGGGCCAAGAGTACTTAGCTGATGGTTGTGTGTTTGGGTCCTGCTTCTGGAATCCTTATTTTTGCCTTTCGAGATAGGGTTTCTCTGTGTAGTTTTGGAACCTGTCCTGGTGCTTGCAACATAGACCAGGCTGGCCTTGAACTGGCAGAGATCTGCCAGCCTCTGCTTCCCTAGTGCTGCGATTGAAGGCATGTGCCAACAACATACAGCATTGCTGCTGAAATCTTAAACATTCATGAGCCCCAGACTTGCATTCCCAGTGCAGTCACTATCAATCCTTGAATCTAAATTATTTGCTTTGAGTGCTTGGGATGTTTGCTTATGGATTATTAATTTGAAGGGGGAAATACGTCAAAGGGAATATTTACTTCAGGTTGCATGAATTATAGGACTGTTGATTGTCACCTCCAAAGGGCTGGCCCACAACCCATGAAAGATCTAATGTTGGGCATTGCTTTCAGGGACAGTGTTTTGTGCTGTCTAAAAAAAAAAAAAAAAAAAAACAAAAAAAAAAACTTTAGCTATCTTGAAGTCATTAAATCTTTCTGTTCCTCTTCTAAATTCTTAAACTTAGAATTTTTTTTTGAGTGTGTCTAAAATGTGTTACCAACTAAGGCTCATTATATTATGTTGTTGTATTGTTGTGTTCATGTTGAGAAGATTGCAGAGTTCTTTTGCTTGGATCAATTCCATTGTTGAGTTTTGAGGAAGTGATGGAAAGGTTGCAAGGCAGAGCTGAGGAGGTGCCCACACTCCCACCTTGTTTGGACAAGCAGGCTGTCAGAGAAACAAGTTCATGTGGGCCATGCCAGACCTGCTGTAGTTGCTACTTGGTACTTGGAGTTTCAATTAGACTATCTTATGACCTTTGTGAGTTAGAGCACAACTCCAAAAAGCTGTGGGAAACATGACTAAGGTTCCTGCTCCCAGGTGTCTCTAAGAATAAACCACAAAGGCCTCAGCCTCCCTGAACATCCAGCTAAAACTAAAACCCAGTGTTTAAAGAGCAGGATTCCCCTCTGTAAAGCAGGCTCTGAGTTGAGTGTTTCCTGTTGCTGGAAGGTGTTGTCAGGAGAAATGGTAGCTAGGTGGTGGTGTTTAGGTGTGTGTGTGCATGTAATGGAGACATCTAAACTGTATCAGCAAGGGAAAAGTGAAGATCCCTGCCACAGACATTTCAGATGGCAACGGGAGTGCGGGAGTCCAAGACTGGTTTGAACAGGTCAGGACTGCCTTCACCTTGACAGACAGACACAAACACACTTGAGGAGGTTTTTGCCTGCTGCGATTTCTACTTTAGAGATCGGGTTTTCATGCACAAAGTTCAAGGAACAGATCTGTGGCCACAGGTTAAAATTTATAGACATACTAGAGAAAATCAGCAATTATTTTGGAGCATGAGATCTTAAAGACAGCTCATGTTTATTTTGGCCTTCTTGTGGTCAGCTTACCAGGGATTTGATTTACTGAGTTTAGAGAATAATCATTGTCTCTGGTCAGTAGACTTTTAACAGTTTTGATAAGCACTCTTGTAGTGTTTTACTGATTTAGGGGCTCAAACTTTGGAGGAGGACCTAGAAAGTATCCAGACTGTTGCAACACTCTCTTCTCAAGGGAAGGAACTCTCTACAACCAGGATAAGTTTGATGAGGAGCACAGACAGCATCCACCTCCAGCAAGAATGAGGAAAGTAGGGCTTTTGTCTTTCTGTGCAAATGGATTGATCTCATGTGGCTATCCATGTGATAACTAGAGTAGAGGGTTAAGTCACAACTCCACAACCAAGAGACTTTAGAGTTAGGAACCAAGAATCTTCCCAAGAAGGAAGAGTGGGAGGGGAGTGTCTTACCACCCCCTCCAAATGTAGAATGCTGGACTCTTGAGCTAGGATTGCTAAATGTAATCACCTGTAGGTAGGCTGTATTGGGAAGGGAAGTTTGGCACAGCTTTTTTTGTTCCTGAGCTGTTATATCACACAGGCAAAACCTGAGCTAGTCCTGAAGTTTTCCAGCATGGAAGGAAAACATACCAAGCCTGCTTATGACTTTGAAGTGGGGATTGCCTGAAATTCCAATGGAGACTGTGAGTGAGCTGGCAGGGCAAGAATCTATATAGGATATCTTTGTTGGGCGTTGGCACCTGTTTGCAAGAACGCACACAGTTACAGCTGTGGTGTTGGAACAAAATAGGCCTGCATACATACACACACACACACACACACACACACACACACACACACACCCATACACACACATCCTTAGGCTCCCCATGTCCTTGGTGTACTGCATAGCTGGATGGGTGTGTTTCAAAAAGTGCCCAAAGTACTTACCTTAGGGCTGTGTGTCTGGGTCCTGCTTCTGGAAACTTTTTTTTTTTTTTTTTTTGACTTTCCGAGAAAGGTTTCCTCTATGTAGTTTTGAACCCAGTCCTGGTGCTGGCTACATAGACCAGGCTGGCCTTGAACTCGCAGAGATCTGCCAGCCTCTGCTTCCCCTAGTGCTGCATACACACACGCGCACACACACACACTCACAAACACACACACACACACACACACACACACATCCATAGGCTCCCCATATCCTTGGTGTACTGCACAGCTGGATGGGTGTGACACAGCTGGATGGGTGTGTTTCAAAAAAGGGCCAAGAGTACTTAGCTGATGGTTGTGTGTTTGGGTCCTGCTTCTGGAATCCTTATTTTTGCCTTTCGAGATAGGGTTTCTCTGTGTAGTTTTGGAACCTGTCCTGGTGCTTGCAACATAGACCAGGCTGGCCTTGAACTGGCAGAGATCTGCCAGCCTCTGCTTCCCTAGTGCTGCGATTGAAGGCATGTGCCAACAACATACAGCATTGCTGCTGAAATCTTAAACATTCATGAGCCCCAGACTTGCATTCCCAGTGCAGTCACTATCAATCCTTGAATCTAAATTATTTGCTTTGAGTGCTTGGGATGTTTGCTTATGGATTATTAATATGAAGGGGGGAAATACGTCAAAGGGAATATTTACTTCAGGTTGCATGAATTATAGGACTGTTGATTGTCACCTCCAAAGGGCTGGCCCACAACCCATGAAAGATCTAATGTTGGGCATTGCTTTCAGGGACAGTGTTTTGTGCTGTCTAAAAAAAAAAAAAAAAAAAAAAACAAAAACTTTAGCTATCTTGAAGTCATTAAATCTTTCTGTTCCTCTTCTAAATTCTTAAACTTAGAATTTTTTTTTGAGTGTGTCTAAAATGTGTTACCAACTAAGGCTCATTATATTATGTTGTTGTATTGTTGTGTTCATGTTGAGAAGATTGCAGAGTTCTTTTGCTTGGATCAATTCCATTGTTGAGTTTTGAGGAAGTGATGGAAAGGTTGCAAGGCAGAGCTGAGGAGGTGCCCACACTCCCACCTTGTTTGGACAAGCAGGCTGTCAGAGAAACAAGTTCATGTGGGCCATGCCAGACCTGCTGTAGTTGCTACTTGGTACTTGGAGTTTCAATTAGACTATCTTATGACCTTTGTGAGTTAGAGCACAACTCCAAAAAGCTGTGGGAAACATGACTAAGGTTCCCTGCTCCCAGGTGTCTCTAAGAATAAACCACAAAGGCCTCAGCCTCCCTGAACATCCAGCTAAAACTAAAACCCAGTGTTTAAAGAGCAGGATTCCCCTCTGTAAAGCAGGCTCTGAGTTGAGTGTTTCCTGTTGCTGGAAGGTGTTGTGAGGAGAAATGGTAGCTAGGTGGTGGTGTTTAGGTGTGTGTGTGCATGTAATGGAGACATCTAAACAGTATCAGCAAGGGAAAAGTGAAGATCCCTGCCACAGACATTTCAGTAGGCAACGGGAGTGCGGGGAGTCCAAGACTGGTTTGAACAGGTCAGGACTGCCTTCACCTTGACAGACAGACACAAACACACTTGAGGAGGTTTTTGCCTGCTGCGATTTCTACTTTAGAGATCGGGTTTTCATGCACAAAGTTCAAGGAACAGATCTGTGGCCACAGGTTAAAATTTATAGACATACTAGAGAAAATCAGCAATTATTTTGGAGCATGAGATCTTAAAGACAGCTCATGTTTATTTTGGCCTTCTTGTGGTCAGCTTACCAGGGATTTGATTTACTGAGTTTAGAGAATAATCATTGTCTCTGGTCAGTAGACTTTTAACAGTTTTGATAAGCACTCTTGTAGTGTTTTACTGATTTAGGGGCTCAAACTTTGGAGGAGGACCTAGAAAGTATCCAGACTGTTGCAACACTCTCTTCTCAAGGGAAGGAACTCTCTACAACCAGGATAAGTTTGATGAGGAGCACAGACAGCATCCACCTCCAGCAAGAATGAGGAAAGTAGGGCTTTTGTCTTTCTGTGCAAATGGATTGATCTCATGTGGCTATCCATGTGATAACTAGAGTAGAGGGTTAAGTCACAACTCCACAACCAAGAGACTTTAGAGTTAGGAACCAAGAATCTTCCCAAGAAGGAAGAGTGGGAGGGGAGTGTCTTACCACCCCCTCCAAATGTAGAATGCTGGACTCTTGAGCTAGGATTGCTAAATGTAATCACCTGTAGGTAGGCTGTGTTGGGAAGGGAAGTTTGGCACAGCTTTTTTTGTTCCTGAGCTGTTATATCACACAGGCAAAACCTGAGCTAGTCCTGAAGTTTTCCAGCATGGAAGGAAAACATACCAAGCCTGCTTATGACTTTGAAGTGGGGATTGCCTGAAATTCCAATGGAGACTGTGAGTGAGCTGGCAGGGCAAGAATCTATATAGGATATCTTTGTTGGGCGTTGGCACCTGTTTGCAAGAACGCACATAGTTACAGCTGGGGTGCTGGAACAAAATAGGCCTGCATACATACATACACACACACATACACACACACACACCCATACACACACATCCTTAGGCTCCCCATGTCCTTGGTGTACTGCATAGCTGGATGGGTGTGTTTCAAAAAGTGCCCAAAGTACTTACCTTAGGGCTGTGTGTCTGGGTCCTGCTTCTGGAAACTTTTTTTTTTTTTTTTTGACTTTCCGAGAAAGGTTTCCTCTATGTAGTTTTGAACCCAGTCCTGGTGCTGGCTACATAGACCAGGCTGGCCTTGAACTCGCAGAGATCTGCCAGCCTCTGCTTCCCTAGTGCTGCATACACACACGCGCACAACCACACACTCACAAACACACACACACACACACACACACACACATCCATAGGCTCCCCATATCCTTGGTGTACTGCACAGCTGGATGGGTGTGACACAGCTGGATGGGTGTGTTTCAAAAAAGGGCCAAGAGTACTTAGCTGATGGTTGTGTGTTTGGGTCCTGCTTCTGGAATCCTTATTTTTGCCTTTCGAGATAGGGTTTCTCTGTGTAGTTTTGGAACCTGTCCTGGTGCTTGCAACATAGACCAGGCTGGCCTTGAACTGGCAGAGATCTGCCAGCCTCTGCTTCCCTAGTGCTGCGATTGAAGGCATGTGCCAACAACATACAGCATTGCTGCTGAAATCTTAAACATTCATGAGCCCCAGACTTGCATTCCCAGTGCAGTCACTATCAATCCTTGAATCTAAATTATTTGCTTTGAGTGCTTGGGATGTTTGCTTATGGATTATTAATATGAAGGGGGGAAATACGTCAAAGGGAATATTTACTTCAGGTTGCATGAATTATAGGACTGTTGATTGTCACCTCCAAAGGGCTGGCCCACAAACCATGAAAGATCTAATGTTGGGCATTGCTTTCAGGGACAGTGTTTTGTGCTGTCTAAAAAAAAAAAAAAAAAAAAAACTTTAGCTAACTTGAAGTCATTAAATCTTTCTGTTCCTCTTCTAAATTCTTAACCTTAGAATTTTTTTTGGAGTGTGTCTAAAATGTGTTACCAACTAAGGCTCATTATATTATGTTGTTGTATTGTTGTGTTCATGTTGAAAAGATTGCAGAGTTCTTTTGCTTGGATCAATTCCATTGTTGAGTTTTGAGGAAGTGATGGAAAGGTTGCAAGGCAGAGCTGAGGAGGTGCCCACACTCCCACCTTGTTTGGACAAGCAGGCTGTCAGAGAAACAAGTTCATGTGGGCCATGCCAGACCTGCTGTAGTTGCTACTTGGTACTTGGAGTTTCAATTAGACTATCTTATGACCTTTGTGAGTTAGAGCACAACTCCAAAAAGCTGTGGGAAACATGACTAAGGTTCCTGCTCCCAGGTGTCTCTAAGAATAAACCACAAAGGCCTCAGCCTCCCTGAACATCCAGCTAAAACTAAAACCCAGTGTTTAAAGAGCAGGATTCCCCTCTGTAAAGCAGGCTCTGAGTTGAGTGTTTCCTGTTGCTGGAAGGTGTTGTGAGGAGAAATGGTAGCTAGGTGGTGGTGTTTAGGTGTGTGTGTGCATGTAATGGAGACATCTAAACAGTATCAGCAAGGGAAAAGTGAAGATCCCTGCCACAGACATTTCAGTAGGCAACGGGAGTGCGGGGAGTCCAAGACTGGTTTGAACAGGTCAGGACTGCCTTCACCTTGACAGACAGACACAAACACACTTGAGGAGGTTTTTGCCTGCTGCGATTTCTACTTTAGAGATCGGGTTTTCATGCACAAAGTTCAAGGAACAGATCTGTGGCCACAGGTTAAAATTTATAGACATACTAGAGAAAATCAGCAATTATTTTGGAGCATGAGATCTTAAAGACAGCTCATGTTTATTTTGGCCTTCTTGTGGTCAGCTTACCAGGGATTTGATTTACTGAGTTTAGAGAATAATCATTGTCTCTGGTCAGTAGACTTTTAACAGTTTTGATAAGCACTCTTGTAGTGTTTTACTGATTTAGGGGCTCAAACTTTGGAGGAGGACCTAGAAAGTATCCAGACTGTTGCAACACTCTCTTCTCAAGGGAAGGAACTCTCTACAACCAGGATAAGTTTGATGAGGAGCACAGACAGCATCCACCTCCAGCAAGAATGAGGAAAGTAGGGCTTTTGTCTTTCTGTGCAAATGGATTGATCTCATGTGGCTATCCATGTGATAACTAGAGTAGAGGGTTAAGTCACAACTCCACAACCAAGAGACTTTAGCGTTAGGAACCAAGAATCTTCCCAAGAAGGAAGAGTGGGAGGGGAGTGTCTTACCACCCCCTCCAAATGTAGAATGCTGGACTCTTGAGCTAGGATTGCTAAATGTAATCACCTGTAGGTAGGCTGTGTTGGGAAGGGAAGTTTGGCACAGCTTTTTTTTGTTCCTGAGCTGTTATATCACACAGGCAAAACCTGAGCTAGTCCTGAAGTTTTCCAGCATGGAAGGAAAACATACCAAGCCTGCTTATGACTTTGAAGTGGGGATTGCCTGAAATTCCAATGGAGACTGTGAGTGAGCTGGCAGGGCAAGAATCTATATAGGATATCTTTGTTGGGCGTTGGCACCTGTTTGCAAGAACGCACATAGTTACAGCTGGGGTGCTGGAACAAAATAGGCCTGCATACATACATACACACACACACACACACACACACACACACACACACCCATACACACACATCCTTAGGCTCCCCATGTCCTTGGTGTACTGCATAGCTGGATGGGTGTGTTTCAAAAAAGTGCCCAAAGTACTTACCTTAGGGCTGTGTGTCTGGGTCCTGCTTCTGGAAACTTTTTTTTTTTTTTTTTTTTTGACTTTCCGAGAAAGGTTTCCTCTATGTAGTTTTGGACCCAGTCCTGGTGCTGGCTACATAGACCAGGCTGGCCTTGAACTCGCAGAGATCTGCCAGCCTCTGCTTCCCTAGTGCTGCATACACACACGCGCGCACACACACACACACACTCACACACACACACACACACACACACACACACATCCATAGGCTCCCCATATCCTTGGTGTACTGCACAGCTGGATGGGTGTGACACAGCTGGATGGGTGTGTTTCAAAAAAGGGCCAAGAATACTTAGCTGATGGTTGTGTGTTTGGGTCCTGCTTCTGGAATCCTTATTTTTGCCTTTCGAGATAGGGTTTCTCTGTGTAGTTTTGGAACCTGTCCTGGTGCTTGCTACATAGACCAGGCTGGCCTTGAACTGGCAGAGATCTGCCAGCCTCTGCTTCCCTAGTGCTGCGATTGAAGGCATGTGCCAACAACATACAGCATTGCTGCTGAAATCTTAAACATTCATGAGCCCCAGACTTGCATTCCCAGTGCAGTCACTATCAATCCTTGAATCTAAATTATTTGCTTTGAGTGCTTGGGATGTTTGCTTATGGATTATTAATATGAAGGGGGGAAATACGTCAAAGGGAATATTTACTTCAGGTTGCATGAATTATAGGACTGTTGATTGTCACCTCCAAAGGGCTGGCCCACAACCCATGAAAGATCTAATGTTGGGCATTGCTTTCAGGGACAGTGTTTTGTGCTGTCTAAAAAAAAAAAAAAAAAACTTTAGCTATCTTGAAGTCATTAAATCTTTCTGTTCCTCTTCTAAATTCTTAAACTTAGAATTTTTTTTTGAGTGTGTCTAAAATGTGTTACCAACTATGGCTCATTATATTATGTTGTTGTATTGTTGTGTTCATGTTGAGAAGATTGCAGAGTTCTTTTGCTTGGATCAATTCCATTGTTGAGTTTTGAGGAAGTGATGGAAAGGTTGCAAGGCAGAGCTGAGGAGGTGCCCACACTCCCACCTTGTTTGGACAAGCAGGCTGTCAGAGAAACAAGTTCATGTGGGCCATGCCAGACCTGCTGTAGTTGCTACTTGGTACTTGGAGTTTCAATTAGACTATCTTATGACCTTTGTGAGTTAGAGCACAACTCCAAAAAGCTGTGGGAAACATGACTAAGGTTCCTGCTCCCAGGTGTCTCTAAGAATAAACCACAAAGGCCTCAGCCTCCCTGAACATCCAGCTAAAACTAAAACCCAGTGTTTAAAGAGCAGGATTCCCCTCTGTAAAGCAGGCTCTGAGTTGAGTGTTTCCTGTTGCTGGAAGGTGTTGTCAGGAGAAATGGTAGCTAGGTGGTGGTGTTTAGGTGTGTGTGTGCATGTAATGGAGACATCTAAACAGTATCAGCAAGGGAAAAGTGAAGATCCCTGCCACAGACATTTCAGTAGGCAACGGGAGTGCGGGGAGTCCAAGACTGGTTTGAACAGGTCAGGACTGCCTTCACCTTGACAGACAGACACAAACACACTTGAGGAGGTTTTTGCCTGCTGCGATTTCTACTTTAGAGATCGGGTTTTCATGCACAAAGTTCAAGGAACAGATCTGTGGCCACAGGTTAAAATTTATAGACATACTAGAGAAAATCAGCAATTATTTTGGAGCATGAGATCTTAAAGACAGCTCATGTTTATTTTGGCCTTCTTGTGGTCAGCTTACCAGGGATTTGATTTACTGAGTTTAGAGAATAATCATTGTCTCTGGTCAGTAGACTTTTAACAGTTTTGATAAGCACTCTTGTAGTGTTTTACTGATTTAGGGGCTCAAACTTTGGAGGAGGACCTAGAAAGTATCCAGACTGTTGCAACACTCTCTTCTCAAGGGAAGGAACTCTCTACAACCAGGATAAGTTTGATGAGGAGCACAGACAGCATCCACCTCCAGCAAGAATGAGGAAAGTAGGGCTTTTGTCTTTCTGTGCAAATGGATTGATCTCATGTGGCTATCCATGTGATAACTAGAGTAGAGGGTTAAGTCACAACTCCACAACCAAGAGACTTTAGAGTTAGGAACCAAGAATCTTCCCAAGAAGGAAGAGTGGGAGGGGAGTGTCTTACCACCCCCTCCAAATGTAGAATGCTGGACTCTTGAGCTAGGATTGCTAAATGTAATCACCTGTAGGTAGGCTGTGTTGGGAAGGGAAGTTTGGCACAGCTTTTTTTGTTCCTGAGCTGTTATATCACACAGGCAAAACCTGAGCTAGTCCTGAAGTTTTCCAGCATGGAAGGAAAACATACCAAGCCTGCTTATGACTTTGAAGTGGGGATTGCCTGAAATTCCAATGGAGACTGTGAGTGAGCTGGCAGGGCAAGAATCTATATAGGATATCTTTGTTGGGCGTTGGCACCTGTTTGCAAGAACGCACATAGTTACAGCTGGGGTGCTGGAACAAAATAGGCCTGCATACATACACACACACACACACACACACACAGACACACACACCATACACACACATCCTTAGGCTCCCCATGTCCTTGGTGTACTGCATAGCTGGATGGGTGTGTTTCAAAAAAGTGCCCAAAGTACTTACCTTAGGGCTGTGTGTCTGGGTCCTGCTTCTGGAAACTTTTTTTTTTTTTTTTTTTTTTGACTTTCCGAGAAAGGTTTCCTCTATGTAGTTTTGGACCCAGTCCTGGTGCTGGCTACATAGACCAGGCTGGCCTTGAACTCGCAGAGATCTGCCAGCCTCTGCTTCCCTAGTGCTGCAAACACACACGCGCACACTCACACACACACACACACACACACACAAACACACACACACACACACACACATCCATAGGCTCCCCATATCCTTGGTGTATTGCACAGCTGGATGGGTGTGATACAGCTGGATGGGTGTGTTTCAAAAAAGGGCCAAGAATACTTAGCTGATGGTTGTGTGTTTGGGTCCTGCTTCTGGAATCCTTATTTTTGCCTTTCGAGATAGGGTTTCTCTGTGTAGTTTTGGAACCTGTCCTGGTGCTTGCAACATAGACCAGGCTGGCCTTGAACTGGCAGAGATCTGCCAGCCTCTGCTTCCCTAGTGCTGCGATTGAAGGCATGTGCCAACAACATACAGCATTGCTGCTGAAATCTTAAACATTCATGAGCCCCAGACTTGCATTCCCAGTGCAGTCACTATCAATCCTTGAATCTAAATTATTTGCTTTGAGTGCTTGGGATGTTTGCTTATGGATTATTAATATGAAGGGGGGAAATACGTCAAAGGGAATATTTACTTCAGGTTGCATGAATTATAGGACTGTTGATTGTCACCTCCAAAGGGCTGGCCCACAACCCATGAAAGATCTAATGTTGGGCATTGCTTTCAGGGACAGTGTTTTGTGCTGTCTAAAAAAAAAAAAAAAAAAAACTTTAGCTAACTTGAAGTCATTAAATCTTTCTGTTCCTCTTCTAAATTCTTAACCTTAGAATTTTTTTTTGAGTGTGTCTAAAATGTGTTACCAACTAAGGCTCATTATATTATGTTGTTGTATTGTTGTGTTCATGTTGAAAAGATTGCAGAGTTCTTTTGCTTGGATCAATTCCATTGTTGAGTTTTGAGGAAGTGATGGAAAGGTTGCAAGGCAGAGCTGAGGAGGTGCCCACACTCCCACCTTGTTTGGACAAGCAGGCTGTCAGAGAAACAAGTTCATGTGGGCCATGCCAGACCTGCTGTAGTTGCTACTTGGTACTTGGAGTTTCAATTAGACTATCTTATGACCTTTGTGAGTTAGAGCACAACTCCAAAAAGCTGTGGGAAACATGACTAAGGTTCCCTGCTCCCAGGTGTCTCTAAGAATAAACCACAAAGGCCTCAGCCTCCCTGAACATCCAGCTAAAACTAAAACCCAGTGTTTAAAGAGCAGGATTCCCCTCTGTAAAGCAGGCTCTGAGTTGAGTGTTTCCTGTTGCTGGAAGGTGTTGTGAGGAGAAATGGTAGCTAGGTGGTGGTGTTTAGGTGTGTGTGTGCATGTAATGGAGACATCTAAACAGTATCAGCAAGGGAAAAGTGAAGATCCCTGCCACAGACATTTCAGTAGGCAACGGGAGTGCGGGGAGTCCAAGACTGGTTTGAACAGGTCAGGACTGCCTTCACCTTGACAGACAGACACAAACACACTTGAGGAGGTTTTTGCCTGCTGCGATTTCTACTTTAGAGATCGGGTTTTCATGCACAAAGTTCAAGGAACAGATCTGTGGCCACAGGTTAAAATTTATAGACATACTAGAGAAAATCAGCAATTATTTTGGAGCATGAGATCTTAAAGACATCTCATGTTTATTTTGGCCTTCTTGTGGTCAGCTTACCAGGGATTTGATTTACTGAGTTTAGAGAAAAATCATTGTCTCTGGTCAGTAGACTTTTAACAGTTTTGATAAGCACTCTTGTAGTGTTTTACTGATTTAGGGGCTCAAACTTTGGAGGAGGACCTAGAAAGTATCCAGACTGTTGCAACACTCTCTTCTCAAGGGAAGGAACTCTCTACAACCAGGATAAGTTTGATGAGGAGCACAGACAGCATCCACCTCCAGCAAGAATGAGGAAAGTAGGGCTTTTGTCTTTCTGTGCAAATGGATTGATCTCATGTGGCTATCCATGTGATAACTAGAGTAGAGGGTTAAGTCACAACTCCACAACCAAGAGACTTTAGCGTTAGCAACCAAGAATCTTCCCAAGAAGGAAGAGTGGGAGGGGGAGTGTCTTACCACCCCCTCCAAATGTAGAATGCTGGACTCTTGAGCTAGGATTGCTAAATGTAATCACCTGTAGGTAGGCTGTGTTGGGAAGGGAAGTTTGGCACAGCTTTTTTTGTTCCTGAGCTGTTATATCACACAGGCAAAACCTGAGCTAGTCCTGAAGTTTTCCAGCATGGAAGGAAAACATACCAAGCCTGCTTATGACTTTGAAGTGGGGATTGCCTGAAATTCCAATGGAGACTGTGAGTGAGCTGGCAGGGCAAGAATCTATATAGGATATCTTTGTTGGGCGTTGGCACCTGTTTGCAAGAACGCACATAGTTACAGCTGGGGTGCTGGAACAAAATAGGCCTGCATTACATACATACACACACACACACACACACACACACACACCCATACACACACATCCTTAGGCTCCCCATGTCCTTGGTGTACTGCATAGCTGGATGGGTGTGTTTCAAAAAGTGCCCAAAGTACTTACCTTAGGGCTGTGTGTCTGGGTCCTGCTTCTGGAAACTTTTTTTTTTTTTTTTTGACTTTCCGAGAAAGGTTTCCTCTATGTAGTTTTGGACCCAGTCCTGGTGCTGGCTACATAGACCAGGCTGGCCTTGAACTCGCAGAGATCTGCCAGCCTCTGCTTCCCTAGTGCTGCATACACACACGCGCACACTCACACACTCACACACACACACACACACACACACACACACACACACATCCATAGGCTCCCCATATCCTTGGTGTATTGCACAGCTGGATGGGTGTGATACAGCTGGATGGGTGTGTTTCAAAAAAGGGCCAAGAATACTTAGCTGATGGTTGTGTGTTTGGGTCCTGCTTCTGGAATCCTTATTTTTGCCTTTCGAGATAGGGTTTCTCTGTGTAGTTTTGGAACCTGTCCTGGTGCTTGCTACATAGACCAGGCTGGCCTTGAACTGGCAGAGATCTGCCAGCCTCTGCTTCCCTAGTGCTGCGATTGAAGGCATGTGCCAACAACATACAGCATTGCTGCTGAAATCTTAAACATTCATGAGCCCCAGACTTGCATTCCCAGTGCAGTCACTATCAATCCTTGAATCTAAATTATTTGCTTTGAGTGCTTGGGATGTTTGCTTATGGATTATTAATATGAAGGGGGAAATACTTCAAAGGGAATATTTACTTCAGGTTGCATGAATTATAGGACTGTTGATTGTCACCTCCAAAGGGCTGGCCCACAACCCATGAAAGATCTAATGTTGGGCATTGCTTTCAGGGACGGTGTTTTGTGCTGTCTAAAAAAAAAAAAAAAAAAAAACTTTAGCTATCTTGAAGTCATTAAATCTTTCTGTTCCTCTTCTAAATTCTTAAACTTAGATTTTTTTTTGAGTGTGTCTAAAATGTGTTACCAACTAAGGCTCATTATATTATGTTGTTGTATTGTTGTGTTCATGTTGAAAAGATTGCAGAGTTCTTTTGCTTGGATCAATTCCATTGTTGAGTTTTGAGGAAGTGATGGAAAGGTTGCAAGGCAGAGCTGAGGAGGTGCCCACACTCCCACCTTGTTTGGACAAGCAGGCTGTCAGAGAAACAAGTTCATGTGGGCCATGCCAGACCTGCTGTAGTTGCTACTTGGTACTTGGAGTTTCAATTAGACTATCTTATGACCTTTGTGAGTTAGAGCACAACTCCAAAAAGCTGTGGGAAACATGACTAAGGTTCCTGCTCCCAGGTGTCTCTAAGAATAAACCACAAAGGCCTCAGCCTCCCTGAACATCCAGCTAAAACTAAAACCCAGTGTTTAAAGAGCAGGATTCCCCTCTGTAAAGCAGGCTCTGAGTTGAGTGTTTCCTGTTGCTGGAAGGTGTTGTGAGGAGAAATGGTAGCTAGGTGGTGGTGTTTAGGTGTGTGTGTGCATGTAATGGAGACATCTAAACAGTATCAGCAAGGGAAAAGTGAAGATCCCTGCCACAGACATTTCAGTAGGCAACGGGATTGCGGGGAGTCCAAGACTGGATTGAACAGGTCAGGACTGCCTTCACCTTGACAGACAGACACAAACACACTTGAGGAGGTTTTTGCCTGCTGCGATTTCTACTTTAGAGATCGGGTTTTCATGCACAAAGTTCAAGGAACAGATCTGTGGCCACAGGTTAAAATTTATAGACATACTAGAGAAAATCAGCAATTATTTTGGAGCATGAGATCTTAAAGACATCTCATGTTTATTTTGGCCTTCTTGTGGTCAGCTTACCAGGGATTTGATTTACTGAGTTTAGAGAATAATCATTGTCTCTGGTCAGTAGACTTTTAACAGTTTTGATAAGCACTCTTGTAGTGTTTTACTGATTTAGGGGCTCAAACTTTGGAGGAGGACCTAGAAAGTATCCAGACTGTTGCAACACTCTCTTCTCAAGGGAAGGAACTCTCTACAACCAGGATAAGTTTGATGAGGAGCACAGACAGCATCCACCTCCAGCAAGAATGAGGAAAGTAGGGCTTTTGTCTTTCTGTGCAAATGGATTGATCTCATGTGGCTATCCATGTGATAACTAGAGTAGAGGGTTAAGTCACAACTCCACAACCAAGAGACGTTAGAGTTAGGAACCAAGAATCTTCCCAAGAAGGAAGAGTGGGAGGGGAGTGTCTTACCACCCCCCCTCCCAAATGTAGAATCTCGCTGGACTCTTGAGCTAGGATTGCTAAATGTAATCACCTGTAGGTAGGCTGTGTTGGGAAGGGAAGTTTGGCACAGCTTTTTTTGTTCCTGAGCTGTTATATCACACAGGCAAAACCTGAGCTAGTCCTGAAGTTTTCCAGCATGGAAGGAAAACATACCAAGCCTGCTTATGACTTTGAAGTGGGGATTGCCTGAAATTCCAATGGAGACTGTGAGTGAGCTGGCAGGGCAAGAATCTATATAGGATATCTTTGTTGGGCGTTGGGACCTGTTTGCAAGAACGCACATAGTTACAGCTGGGGTGCTGGAACAAAATAGGCCTGCATACATACATACACACACACACATACACACACACACACCCATACACACACATCCTTAGGCTCCCCATGTCCTTGGTGTACTGCATAGCTGGATGGGTGTGTTTCAAAAAAGTGCCCAAAGTACTTACCTTAGGGCTGTGTGTCTGGGTCCTGCTTCTGGAAACTTTTTTTTTTTTTTTTTTGACTTTCTGAGAAAGGTTTCCTCTATGTAGTTTTGGACCCAGTCCTGGTGCTGGCTACATAGACCAGGCTGGCCTTGAACTCGCAGAGATCTGCCAGCCTCTGCTTCCCTAGTGCTGCATACACACACGCGCACACTCACACACTCACACACACACACACACACACACACACACACACACACACATCCATAGGCTCCCCATATCCTTGGTGTATTGCACAGCTGGATGGGTGTGACACAGCTGGATGGGTGTGTTTCAAAAAAGGGCCAAGAATACTTAGCTGATGGTTGTGTGTTTGGGTCCTGCTTCTGGAATCCTTATTTTTGCCTTTCCAGATAGGGTTTCTCTGTGTAGTTTTGGAACCTGTCCTGGTGCTTGCTACATAGACCAGGCTGGCCTTGAACTGGCAGAGATCTGCCAGCCTCTGCTTCCCTAGTGCTGCGATTGAAGGCATGTGCCAACAACATACAGCATTGCTGCTGAAATCTTAAACATTCATGAGCCCCAGACTTGCATTCCCAGTGCAGTCACTATCAATCCTTGAATCTAAATTATTTGCTTTGAGTGCTTGGGATGTTTGCTTATGGATTATTAATATGAAGGGGGGAAATACTTCAAAGGGAATATTTACTTCAGGTTGCATGAATTATAGGACTGTTGATTGTCACCTCCAAAGGGCTGGCCCACAACCCATGAAAGAGTTAATGTTGGGCATTGCTTTCAGGGACAGTGTTTTGTGCTGTCTAAAAAAAAAAAAAAACTTTAGCTAACTTGAAGTCATTAAATCTTTCTGTTCCTCTTCTAAATTCTTAAACTTAGAATTTTTTTTTGAGTGTGTCTAAAATGTGTTACCAACTAAGGCTCATTATATTATGTTGTTGTATTGTTGTGTTCATGTTGAAAAGATTGCAGAGTTCTTTTGCTTGGATCAATTCCATTGTTGAGTTTTGAGGAAGTGATGGAAAGGTTGCAAGGCAGAGCTGAGGAGGTGCCCACACTCCCACCTTGTTTGGACAAGCAGGCTGTCAGAGAAACAAGTTCATGTGGGCCATGCCAGACCTGCTGTAGTTGCTACTTGGTACTTGGAGTTTCAATTAGACTATCTTATGACCTTTGTGAGTTAGAGCACAACTCCAAAAAGCTGTGGGAAACATGACTAAGGTTCCTGCTCCCAGGTGTCTCTAAGAATAAACCACAAAGGCCTCAGCCTCCCTGAACATCCAGCTAAAACTAAAACCCAGTGTTTAAAGAGCAGGATTCCCCTCTGTAAAGCAGGCTCTGAGTTGAGTGTTTCCTGTTGCTGGAAGGTGTTGTGAGGAGAAATGGTAGCTAGGTGGTGGTGTTTAGGTGTGTGTGTGCATGTAATGGAGACATCTAAACAGTATCAGCAAGGGAAAAGGTAAGATCCCTGCCACAGACATTTCAGTTGGCAACGGGATTGCGGGGAGTCCAAGACTGGGATGAACAGGTCAGGACTGCCTTCACCTTGACAGACAGACACAAACACACTTGAGGAGGTTTTTGCCTGCTGCGATTTCTACTTTAGAGATCGGGTTTTCATGCACAAAGTTCAAGGAACAGATCTGTGGCCACAGGTTAAAATTTATAGACATACTAGAGAAAATCAGCAATTATTTTGGAGCATGAGATCTTAAAGACATCTCATGTTTATTTTGGCCTTCTTGTGGTCAGCTTACCAGGGATTTGATTTACTGAGTTTAGCGAATAATCATTGTCTCTGGTCAGTAAACTTTTAACAGCTTTGATAAGCACTCTTGTAGTGTTTTACTGATTTAGGGGCTCAAACTTTGGAGGAGGACCTAGAAAGTATCCAGACTGTTGCAACACTCTCTTCTCAAGGGAAGGAACTCTCTACAACCAGGATAAGTTTGATGAGGAGCACAGACAGCATGCACCTCCAGCAAGAATGAGGAAAGTAGGGCTTTTGTCTTTCTGTGCAAATGGATTGATCTCATGTGGCTATCCATGTGATAACTAGAGTAGAGGGTTAAGTCACAACTCCACAACCAAGAGACGTTAGAGTTAGCAACCAAGAATCTTCCCAAGAAGGAAGAGTGGGAGGGGGAGTGTCTTCCCCACCCCCTGCCTCCAACTGTAGAATGCTTCAATACCCCAAGCTGGACTCTTGAGCTAGGATTGCTAAATGTAATCACCTGTAGGTAGGCTGTGTTGGGAAGGGAAGTTTGGCACAGCTTTTTTTGTTCCTGAGCTGTTATATCACACAGGCAAAACCTGAGCTAGTCCTGAAGTTTTCCAGCATGGAAGGAAAACATACCAAGCCTGCTTATGACTTTGAAGTGGGGATTGCCTGAAATTCCAATGGAGACTGTGAGTGAGCTGGCAGGGCAAGAATCTATATAGGATATCTTTGTTGGGCGTTGGCACCTGTTTGCAAGAACGCACATAGTTACAGCTGGGGTGCTGGAACAAAATAGGCCTGCATACATACATACACACACACACACACACACACACACACACACACACACACATCCTTAGGCTCCCCATGTCCTTGGTGTACTGCATAGCTGGATGGGTGTGTTTCAAAAAGTGCCCAAAGTACTTACCTTAGGGCTGTGTGTCTGGGTCCTGCTTCTGGTAACTTTTTTTTTTTTTTTTTTTTTGACTTTCTGAGAAAGGTTTCCTCTATGTAGTTTTGGACCCAGTCCTGGTGCTGGCTACATAGACCAGGCTGGCCTTGAACTCGCAGAGATCTGCCAGCCTCTGCTTCCCTAGTGCTGCATAACACACACGCACACACACACACACACACACACACACACACACACACACACACACACACACACACATCCATAGGCTCCCCATATCCTTGGTGTACTGCACAGCTGGGGGTGGACAGCTGGATGGGTGTGTTTCAAAAAAGGGCCAAGAGTACTTAGCTGATGGTTGTGTGTTTGGGTCCTGCTTCTGGAATCCTTATTTTTGCCTTTCGAGATAGGGTTTCTCTGTGTAGTTTTGGAACCTGTCCTGGTGCTTGCTACATAGACCAGGCTGGCCTTGAACTGGCAGAGATCTGCCAGCCTCTGCTTCCCTAGTGCTGCGATTGAAGGCATGTGCCAACAACATACAGCATTGCTGCTGAAATCTTAAACATTCATGAGCCCCAGACTTGCATTCCCAGTGCAGTCACTATCAATCCTTGAATCTAAATTATTTGCTTTGAGTGCTTGGGATGTTTGCTTATGGATTATTAATATGAAGGGGGGAAATACGTCAAAGGGAATATTTACTTCAGGTTGCATGAATTATAGGACTGTTGATTGTCACCTACAAAGGGCTGGCCCACAACCCATGAAAGAGTTAATGTTGGGCATTGCTTTCAGGGACAGTGTTTTGTGCTGTCTAAAAAAAAAAAAAAAGTTTAGCTAACTTGAAGTCATTAAATCTTTCTGTTCCTCTTCTAAATTCTTAAACTTAGAATATTTTTTTTGAGTGTGTATAAAATGTATTACCAACTAAGGCTCATTATATTACGTTGTTGTATTGTTGTGTTCATGTTGAAAAGATTGCAGAGTTCTTTTGCTTGGATCAATTCCATTGTTGAGTTTTGAGGAAGGATGGAAAGGTTGCAAGGCAGAGCTGAGGAGGTGCCCACACTCCCACCTTGTTTGGACAAGCAGGCTGTCACAGAAACAAGTTCATGTGGGCCATACCAGACCTGCTGTAGTTGCTACTTGGTACTTGGAGTTTCAATTAGACTATCTTATGACCTTTGTGAGTTAGAGCACAACTCCAAAAAGCTGTGGGAAACATGACTAAGGTTCCTGCTCCCAGGTGTCTCTAAGAATAAACCACAAAGGCCTCAGCCTCCCTGAACATCCAGCTAAAACTAAAACCCAGTGTTTAAAGAGCAGGATTCCCCTCTGTAAAGCAGGCTCTGAGTTGAGTGTTTCCTGTTGCTGGAAGGTGTTGTGAGGAGAAATGGTAGCTAGGTGGTGGTGTTTAGGTGTGTGTGTGCATGTAATGGAGACATCTAAACAGTATCATCAAGGGAAAAGGTAAGATCCCTGCCACAGACATTTCAGTTGGCAACGGGATTGCGGGGGAGTCCAAGACTGGGATGAACAGGTCAGGACTGCCTTCACCTTGACAGACAGACACAAACACACTTGAGGAGGTTTTTGCCTGCTGCGATTTTTACTTTAGAGATCGGGTTTTCATGCACAAAGTTCAAGGAACAGATCTGTGGCCACAGGTTAAAATTTATAGACATACTATAGAAAATCAGCAATTATTTTGGAGCATGAGATCTTAAAGACATCTCATGTTTATTTTGGCCTTCTTGTGGTCAGCTTACCAGGGATTTGATTTACTGAGTTTAGCGAATAATCATTGTCTCTGGTCAGTAAACTTTTAACAGCTTTGATAAGAACTCTTGTAGTGTTTTACTGATTTAGGGGCTCAAACTTTGGAGGAGGACCTAGAAAGTATCCAGACTGTTGCAACACTCTCTTCTCAAGGGAAGGAACTCTCTACAACCAGGATAAGTTTGATGAGGAGCACAGACAGCATGCACCTCCAGCAAGAATGAGGAAAGTAGGGCTTTTGTCTTTCTGTGCAAATGGATTGATCTCATGTGGCTATCCATGTGATAACTAGAGTAGAGGGGTAAGTCACAACTCCACAACCAAGAGACGTTAGAGTTAGGAACCAAGAATCTTCCCAAGAAGGAAGAGTGGGAGGGGGAATGTGTGCCCCCACCCCCTGCCCCCAACTGTAGAATGCTTCAATACCCCAAGCTGGGCTCTTGAGCTAGCATTGCTAAATGTAATCACCTGTAGGTAGGCTGTGTTGGGAAGGGAAGTTTGGCACAGCTTTTTTTGTTCCTGAGCTGTTATATCACACAGGCAAAACCTGAGCTAGTCCTGAAGTTTTCCAGCATGGAAGGAAAACATACCAAGCCTGCTTATGACTTTGAAGTGGGGATTGCCTGAAATTCCAATGGAGACTGTGAGTGAGCTGGCAGGGCAAGAATCTATATAGGATATCTTTGTTGGGTATTGGCACCTTTTTGCAAGAACGAACATAGTTACAGCTGGGGTGCTGGAACAAAATAGGCCTGCATACATACACACACACACACACACTCACACACACACACACACACACACACACACACACACACACATCCTATGGCTCCCCATGTCCTTGGTGTACCGCATAGCTGGATTGGTGTGTTTCAAAAAAGTGCCCAAAGTACTTAGCTTAGGGCTGTGTATCTGGGTCATGCCTCTGGAAACTTTTTTTATTTTTTATTTTTTTTTCTGACTTTCTGAGAAAGGTTTCCTCTATGTAGTTTTGGACCCAGTCCTGGTGCTGGCTACATAGACCAGGCTGGACTTGAACTCGCAGAGGTCTGCCAGCCTCTGCTTCCCTAGACTGCATACACACGCGCACACACACACACACACACACACACACACACACACACACACACACACACACACACACACATCCATAGGCTCCCCATATCCTTGGTGTACTGCACAGCTGGATGGGTGTGTTTCAAAAAAGGGCCAAGAGTACTTAGCTGATGGTTGTGTGTTTGGGTCCTGCTTCTGGAATCCTTATTTTTGCCTTTCCAGATAGGGTTTCTCTGTGTAGTTTTGGAACCTGTCCTGGTGCTTGCTACATAGACCAGGCTGGCCTTGAACTGGCAGAGATCTGCCAGCCTCTGCTTCCCTAGTGCTGCGATTGAAGGCATGTGCCAACAACATACAGCATTGCTGCTGAAATCTTAAACATTCATGAGCCCCAGACTTGCATTCCCAGTGCACTCACGATCAATCCTTGAATCTAAATTATTTGCTTTGAGTGCTTGGGATGTTTGCTCATGGATTATTAATTTGAAGGGGGGAAATAGGTCAAAGGGAATATTTACTTCATGTTGCATGAATTATAGGACTGTTGACTGTCACCTCCAAAGGGCTGGCCCACAACCCATGAAGGATCTAATGTTGGGCATTGCTTTCAGGGACAGTGTTTTGTGCTGTATAAAAAAAAAAAAAAAACTTTAGCTAACTTGAAGTCATTAAATCTTTCTGTTCCTCTTCTAAATTCTTAACCTTAGAATTTTTTTTGGAGTGTGTCTAAAATGTGTTACCAACTAACCCTCATTATATTATGTTGTTGTATTGTTGTGTTCATATTGAAAAGACTGCAGAGTTCTTTTGCTTGGATCAATTCCATTGTTGAGTTTTGAGGAAGTGATGGAAAGGTTGCAAGGCAGAGCTGAGGAGGTGCCCACACTCCCACCTTGTTTGGACAAGCAGGCTGTCAGAGAAACAAGTTCATGTGGGCCATGCCAGACCTGCTGTAGTTGCTACTTGGTACTTGGAGTTTCAATTAGACTATCTTATGACCTTTGTGAGTTAGAGCACAACTCCAAAAAGCTGTGGGAAACATGACTAAGGTTCCCTGCTCCCAGGTGTCTCTAAGAATAAACCACAAAGGCCTCAGCCTCCCTGAACATCCAGCTAAAACTAAAACCCAGTGTTTAAAGAGCAGGATTCCCCTCTGTAAAGCAGGCTCTGAGTTGAGTGTTTCCTGTTGCTGGAAGGTGTTGTGAGGAGAAATGGTAGCTAGGTGGTGGTGTTTAGGTGTGTGTGTGCATGTAATGGAGACATCTAAACAGTATCAGCAAGGGAAAAGTGAAGATCCCTGCCACAGACATTTCAGTAGGCAACGGGAGTGCGGGAGTCCAAGACTGGATTGAATAGGTCACGACAGCCTTCACCTTGACAGACAGACACAAACACACTTGAGGAGGTTTTTGCCTGCTGCGATTTCTACTTTAGAGATCGGGTTTTCATGCACAAATTTCAAGGAACAGATCTGTGGCCACAGGTTAAAATTTATAGACATACTAGAGAAAATCAGCAATTATTTTGGAGCATGAGATCTTAAAGACATCTCATGTTTATTTTGGCCTTCTTGTGGTCAGCTTACCAGGGATTTGATTTACTGAGTTTAGAGAAAAATCATTGTCTCTGGTCAGTAGACTTTTAACAGTTTTGATAAGCATTCTTGTAGTGTTTTACTGATTTAGGGGCTCAATCTTTGGAGGAGGACCTAGAAAGTATCCAGACTGTTGCAACACTCTCTTCTCAAGGGAAGGAACTCTCTACAACCAGGATAAGTTTGATGAGGAGCACAGACAGCATCCACCTCCAGCAAGAATGAGGAAAGTAGGGCTTTTGTCTTTCTGTGCAAATGGATTGATCTCATGTGGCTATCCATGTGATAACTAGAGTAGAGGGTTAAGTCACAACTCCACAACCAAGAGACTTTAGAGTTAGGAACCAAGAATCTTCCCAAGAAGGAAGAGTGGGAGGGGAGTGTCTTACCACCCCCTCCAAATGTAGAATGCTGGACTCTTGAGCTAGGATTGCTAAATGTAATCACCTGTAGGTAGGCTGTATTGGGAAGGGAAGTTTGGCCCAGCTTTTTTTGTTCCTGAGCTGTTATATCACACAGGCAAAACCTGAGCTAGTCCTGAAGTTTTCCAGCATGGAAGGAAAACATACCAAGCCTGCTTATGACTTTGAAGTGGGGATTGCCTGAAATTCCAATGGAGACTGTGAGTGAGCTGGCAGGGCAAGAATCTATATAGGATATCTTTGTTGGGCGTTGGCACCTGTTTGCAAGAACGCACATAGTTACAGCTGGGGTGCTGAAACAAAATAGGCCTGCATTCATACATACACACACACACACACACACACACACACCCATACACACACATCCTTAGGCTCCCCATATCCTTGGTGTACTGCATAGCTGGATGGGTGTGTTTCAAAAAAGTGCCCAAAGTACTTACCTTAGTGCTGTGTGTCTGGGTCCTGCTTCTGGAAACTTTTTTTTTTTTTTTGACTTTCCGAGAAAGGTTTCCTCTATGTAGTTTTGGACCCAGTCCTGGTGCTGGCTACATAGACCAGGCTGGCCTTGAACTCGCAGAGATCTGCCAGCCTCTGCTTCCCTAGTGCTGCATACACACACGCGCACACTCACACACTCCCACACATACACACAAACACACACACACACACACACACACACATCCATAGGCTCCCCATATCCTTGGTGTATTGCACAGCTGGATGGGTGTGATACAGCTGGATGGGTGTGTTTCAAAAAAGGGCCAAGAATACTTAGCTGATGGTTGTGTGTTTGGGTCCTGCTTCTGGAATCCTTATTTTTGCCTTTCCAGATAGGGTTTCTCTGTGTAGTTTTGGAACCTGTCCTGGTGCTTGCTACATAGACCAGGCTGGCCTTGAACTGGCAGAGATCTGCCAGCCTCTGCTTCCCTAGTGCTACGATTGAAGGCATGTGCCAACAACATACAGCATTGCTGCTGAAATCTTAAACATTCATGAGCCCCAGACTTGCATTCCCAGTGCAGTCACTATCAATCCTTGAATCTAAATTATTTGCTTTGAGTGCTTGGGATGTTTGCTTATGGATTATTAATATGAAGGGGGAAATACTTCAAAGGGAAGATTTACTTCAGGTTGCATGAATTATAGGACTGTTGATTGTCACCTCCAAAGGGCTGGCCCACAACCCATGAAAGAGTTAATGTTGGGCATTGCTTTCAGGGACGGTGTTTTGTGCTGTCTAAAAAAAAAAACTTTCGCTATCTTGAAGTCATTAAATCTTTCTGTTCCTCTTCTAAATTCTTAAACTTAGAATTTTTTTTTGAGTGTGTCTAAAATGTGTTACCAACTAAGGCTCATTATATTATGTTGTTGTATTGTTGTGTTCATGTTGAGAAGATTGCAGAGTTCTTTTGCTTGGATCAATTCCATTGTTGAGTTTTGAGGAAGTGATGGAAAGGTTGCAAGGCAGAGCTGAGGAGGTGCCCACACTCCCACCTTGTTTGGACAAGCAGGATGTCAGAGAAACAAGTTCATGTGGGCCATGCCAGACCTGCTGTAGTTGCTACTTGGTACTTGGAGTTTCAATTAGACTATCTTATGACCTTTGTGAGTTAGAGCATACTCCAAAAAGCTGTGGGAAATATGACTAAGGTTCCTGCTCCCAGGTGTCTCTAAGAATAAACCACAAAGGCCTCAGCCTCCCTGAACACCCAGCTAAAACTAAAACCCAGTGTTTAAAGAGCAGGATTCCCCTCTGTAATGCAGGCTCTGAGTTGAGTGTTTCCTGTTGCTGGAAGGTGTTGTGAGGAGAAATGGTAGCTAGGTGGTGGTGTTTAGGTGTGTGTGTGCATGTAATGGAGACATCTAAACAGTATCAGCAAGGGAAAGGTAAGATCCCTGCCACAGACATTTCAGTTGGCAACGGGATTGCGGGGAGTCCAAGACTGGGATGAACAAGTCAGGACTGCCTTCACCTTGACAGACAGACACAAACACACTTGAGGAGGTTTTTGCCTGCTGCGATTTCTACTTTAGAGATCGGGTTTTCATGCACAAAGTTCAAGGAACAGATCTGTGGCCACAGGTTAAAATTTATAGACATACTATAGAGAATCAGCAATTATTTTGGAGCATGAGATCTTAAAGACATCTCATGTTTATTTTGGCCTTCTTGTGGTCAGCTTACCAGGGATTTGATTTACTGAGTTTAGCGAATAATCATTGTCTCTGGTCAGTAAACTTTTAACAGCTTTGATAAGAACTCTTGTAGTGTTTTACTGATTTAGGGGCTCAAACTTTGGAGGAGGACCTAGAAAGTATCCAGACTGTTGCAACACTCTCTTCTCAAGGGAAGGAACTCTCTACAACCAGGATAAGTTTGATGAGGAGCACAGACAGCATGCACCTCCAGCAAGAATGAGGAAAGTAGGGCTTTTGTCTTTCTGTGCAAATGGATTGATCTCATGTGGCTATCCATGTGATAACTAGAGTAGAGGGTTAAGTCACAACTACACAACCAAGAGACGTTAGAGTTAGGAACCAAGAATCTTCCCAAGAAGGAAGAGTGGGAGGGGAATGTGTGCCCCCACCCCCTGCCCCCACTGTAGAATGCTTCAATACCCCAAGCTGGGCTCTTGAGCTAGCATTGCTAAATGTAATCACCTGTAGGTAGGCTGTGTTGGGAAGGGAAGTTTGGCACAGCTTTTTTTGTTCCTGAGCTGTTATATCACACGGCAAAACCTGAGCTAGTCCTGAAGTTTTCCAGCATGGAAGGAAAACATACCAAGCCTGCTTATGACTTTGAAGTGGGGATTGCCTGAAATTCCAATGGAGACTGTGAGTGAGCTGGCAGGGCAAGAATCTATATAGGATATCTTTGTTGGGTTTTGGGACCTGTTTGCAAGAACGCACATAATTACAGCTGGGGTGCTGGAACAAAATAGGCCTGCATACATACACACACACACACACACACACACACACACACACACACACACACACACACATCCTGTGGCTCCCCATGTCCTTGGTGTACCGCATAGCTGGATTGGTGTGTTTCAAAAAAGTGCCCAAAGTACTTAGCTTAGGGCTGTGTATCTGGGTCATGCCTCTGGAAACTTTTTTTATTTTTTATTTTTTTTTCTGACTTTCTGAGAAAGGTTTCCTCTATGTAGTTTTGTACCCAGTCCTGGTGCTGGCTACATAGACCAGGCTGGACTTGAACTCGCAGAGGTCTGCCAGCCTCTGCTTCCCTAGTGCTGCATACACACGCGCACACACACACACACACACACACACACACACACAAACACACACACACACACACACATCCATAGGCTCCCCATATCCTTGGTGTACTGCACAGCTGGATGGGTGTGTTTCAAAAAAGGGCCAAGAGTACTTAGCTGATGGTTGTGTGTTTGGGTCCTGCTTCTGGAATCCTTATTTTTGCCTTTCCAGATAGGGTTTCTCTGTGTAGTTTTGGAACCTGTCCTGGTGCTTGCTACATAGACCAGGCTGGCCTTGAACTGGCAGAGATCTGCCAGCCTCTGCTTCCCTAGTGCTGCGATTGAAGGCATGTGCCAACAACATACAGCATTGCTGCTGAAATCTTAAACATTCATGAGCCCCAGACTTGCATTCCCAGTGCACTCACGATCAATCCTTGAATCTAAATTATTTGCTTTGAGTGCTTGGGATGTTTGCTCATGGATTATTAATTTGAAGGGAGGAAATACGTCAAAGGGAATATTTACTTCATGTTGCATGAATTATAGGACTGTTGATTGTCACCTACTAAGGGCTGGCCCACGACCCATGAAAGAGTTAATGTTGGGCATTGCATTCAGGGACAGTGTTTTGTGCTGTCTAAAAAAAAAAAAAAAGTTTAGCTAACTTGAAGTCATTAAATCTTTCTGTTCCTCTTCTAAATTCTTAAACTTAGAAATTTTTTTTGAGTGTGTATAAAATGTATTACCAACTAAGGCTCATTATATTACGTTGTTGTATTGTTGTGTTCATGTTGAAAAGATTGCAGAGCTCTTTTGCTTGGATCAATTCCATTGTTGAGTTTTGAGGAAGGATGGAAAGGTTGCAAGGCAGAGCTGAGGAGGTGCCCACACTCCCACCTTGTTTGGAGCAAGCAGGCTGTCACAGAAGCAAGTTCATGTGGGCCATACCAGACCTGCTGTAGTTGCTACTTGGTACTTGGAGTTTCAATTAGACTATCTTAAGACCTTTGTGAGTTAGAGCACAACTCCAAAAAGCTGTGGGAAACATGACTAAGGTTCCTGCTCCCAGGTGTCTCTAAGAATAAACCACAAAGGCCTCAGCCTCCCTGAACATCCAGCTAAAACTAAAACCCAGTGTTTAAAGAGCAGGATTCCCCTCTGTAAAGCAGGCTCTGAGTTGAGTGTTTCCTGTTGCTGGAAGGTGTTGTGAGGAGAAATGGTAGCTAGGTGGTGGTGTTTAGGTGTGTGTGTGCATGTAATGGAGACATCTAAACAGTATCATCAAGGGAAAAGGTAAGATCCCTGCCACAGACATTTCAGTTGGCAACGGGATTGCGGGGAGTCCAAGACTGGGATGAACAGGTCAGGACTGCCTTCACCTTGACAGACAGACACAAACACACTTGAGGAGGTTTTTTGCCTGCTGCGATTTTTACTTTAGAGATCGGGTTTTCATGCACAAAGTTCAAGGAACAGATCTGTGGCCACAGGTTAAAATTTATAGACATACTAGAGAAAATCAGCAATTATTTTGGAGCATGAGATCTTAAAGACATCTCATGTTTATTTTGGCCTTCTTGTGGTCAGCTTACCAGGGATTTGATTTACTGAGTTTAGCGAATAATCATTGTCTGTGGTCAGTAAACTTTTAACAGCTTTGATAAGAACTCTTGTAGTGTTTTACTGATTTAGGGGCTCAAACTTTGGAGGAGGACCTAGAAAGTATCCAGACTTTTGCAACACTCTCTTCTCAAGGGAAGGAACTCTCTACAACCAGGACAAGTTTGATGAGGAGCACAGACAGCATGCACCTCCAGCAAGAATGAGGAAAGTAGGGCTTTTGTCTTTCTGTGCAAATGGATTGATCTCATGTGGCTATCCATGTGAAAACTAGAGTAGAGGGGGTAAGTCACAACTCCACAACCAAGAGACGTTAGAGTTAGAAACCAAGAGTCTTCCAAAGAAGGAAGAGTGGGAGGGGAGTGTCTTGCCCCCCACCCCCTGCCTCCAACTGTAGAATGCTTCAATACCCCAAGCTGGGCTCTTGAGCTAGGATTGCTAAATGTAATCACCTGTAGGTAGGCTGTGTTGGGAAGGGAAGTTTGGCACAGCTTTTTTTGTTCCTGAGCTGTTATATCACACAGCAAAACCTGAGCTAGTCCTGAAGTTTTCCAGCATGGAAGGAAAACATACCAAGCCTGCTTATGACTTTGAAGTGGGGATTGCCTGAAAATCCAATGGAGACTGTGAGTGAGCTGGCAGCGCAAAAATCTATATAGGATATCTTTGTTGGGTGTTGGCACCTGTTTGCAAGAACGCACATAGTTACAGCTGGGGTGCTGGAACAAAATAGGCCTGCATACATACACACACACACACACACACACACACACACACACACACACACACACACATCCTTAGGCTCCCCATGTCCTTGATGTACCGCATAGCTGGATTGGTGTGTTTCAAAAAAGTGCCCAAAGTACTTAGCTTAGGGCTGTGTATCTGGGTCCTGCTTCTGGTAACTTTTTTTATTTTTCATTTTTTTTTTTGACTTTCTGAGAAAGGTTTCCTCTATGTAGTTTTGGACCCAGTCCTGGTGCTGGCTACATAGACCAGGCTGGCCTTGAATTCGCAGAGGTCTGCCAGCCTCTCCTTCCCTAGTGCTGCATAAACACACGCGCAAACACACACACTCACACACACACACACACAAACACACACACACACACACACACATCCATAGGCTCCCCATATCCTTGGTGTACTGCACAGCTGGATGGGTGTGTTTCAAAAAAGGGCCAAGAGTACTTAGCTGATGGTTGTGTGTTTGGGTCCTGCTTCTGGAATCCTTATTTTTGCCTTTCGAGATAAGGTTTCTCTGTGTAGTTTTGGAACCTGTCCTGGTGCTTGCTACATAGACCAGGCTGGCCTTGAACTGGCAGAGATCTGCCAGCCTCTGCTTCCCTAGTGCTGCGATTGAAGGCATGTGCCAACAACATACAGCATTGCTGCTGATATCTTAAACATTCATGAGCCCCAGACTTGCATTCCCAGTGCAGTCACTATCAATCCTTGAATCTAAATTATTTGCTTTGAGTGCTTGGGATGTTTGCTTATGGATTATTAATATGAAGGGGGAAATACTTCAAAGGGAATATTTACTTCAGGTTGCATGAATTATAGTACTGTTGATTGTCACCTACAAAGGGCTGGCCCACAACCCATGAAAGAGTTAATGTTGGGCATTGCTTTAAGGGACAGTGTTTTGTGCTGTCTAAAAAAAAAAAAAAGTTTAGCTAACTTGAAGTCATTAAATCTTTCTGTTCCTCTTCTAAATTCTTAAACTTAGAAATTTTTTTTGAGTGTGTATAAAATGTATTACCAACTAAGGCTCATTATATTACGTTGTTGTATTGTTGTGTTCATGTTGAAAAGATTGCAGAGTTCTTTTGCTTGGATCAATTCCATTGTTGAGTTTTGAGGAAGGATGGAAAGGTTGCAAGGCAGAGCTGAGGAGGTGCCCACACTCCCACCTTGTTTGGAACAAGCAGGCTGTCACAGAAACAAGTTCATGTGGGCCATACCAGACCTGCTGTAGTTGCTACTTGGTACTTGGAGTTTCAATTAGACTATCTTATGACCTTTGTGAGTTAGAGCACAACTCCAAAAAGCTGTGGGAAACATGACTAAGGTTCCTGCTCCCAGGTGTCTCTAAGAATAAACCACAAAGGCCTCAGCCTCCCTGAACATCCAGCTAAAACTAAAACCCAGTGTTTAAAGAGCAGGATTCCCCTCTGTAAAGCAGGCTCTGAGTTGAGTGTTTCCTGTTGCTGGAAGGTGTTGTGAGGAGAAATGGTAGCTAGGTGGTGGTGTTTAGGTGTGTGTGTGCATGTAATGGAGACATCTAAACAGTATCATCAAGGGAAAAGGTAAGATCCCTGCCACAGACATTTCAGTTGGCAACGGGATTGCGGGGAGTCCAAGACTGGGATGAACAGGTCAGGACTGCCTTCACTTTGACAGACAGACACAAACACACATGAGGAGGTTTTTGCCTGCTGCGATTTTTACTTTAGAGATCGGGTTTTCATGCACAAAGTTCAAGGAACAGATCTGTGGCCACAGGTTAAAATTTATAGACATACTATAGAAAATCAGCAATTTTTTTGGAGCATGAGATCTTAAAGACATCTCATGTTTATTTTGGCCTTCTTGTGGTCAGCTTACCAGGGATTTGATTTACTGAGTTTAGCGAGTAAACATTGTCTCTGGTCAGTAAACTTTTAACAGCTTTGATAAGAACTCTTGTAGTGTTTTACTGATTTAGGGGCTCAAACTTTGGATTAGGACCTAGAAAGTATCCAGACTGTTGCAACACTCTCTTCTCAAGGGAAGGAAGTCTCTACAACCAGGATAAGTTTGATGAGGAGCACAGACAGCATCCACCTCCAGCAAGAATGAGGAAAGTAGGGCTTTTGTCTTTCTGTGCAAATGGATTGATCTCATGTGGCTATCCATGTGATAACTAAAGTAGAGGGGTAAGTCACAACTCCACAACCAAGAGACGTTAGAGTTTGGAACCAAGAATCTTCCCAAGAAGGAAGAGTTGGAGGGGAGTGTCTTACCACCGCCTCCAAATGTAGAATGCTGGACTCTTGAGCTAGGATTGCTAAATGTAATCACCTGTAGGTAGGCTGTGTTGGGAAGGGAAGTTTGGCACAGCTTTTTTTTGTTCCTGAGCTTTTATATCACACAGGCAAAACCTGAGCTAGTCCTGAAGTTTTCCAGCATGGAAGGAAAACATACCAAGCCTGCTTATGACTTTGAAGTGGGGATTGCCTGAAATTCCAATGGAGACTGTGAGTGAGCTGGCAGGGCAAGAATCTATATAGGATATCTTTGTTGGGTATTGGCACCTTTTTGCAAGAACGCACATAGTTACAGCTGGGGTGCTGGAACAAAATAGGCCTGCATACATACACACACACACACACACACAAACACACACATCCTTAGGCTCTCCCATGTCCTTGGTGTACTGAATAGCTGGATGGGTGTGTTTCATAAAAGTGCCCAAAGTACTTAGCTTAGGGCTGTGTGTCTGGGTCTTGCTTCTGGAAACTTTTTTTTTTTTTTTACTTTCGGAGAAAGGTTTCCTCTGTGTAGTTTTGAACTCAGTCCTGGTGCTGGCTATATAGAACAGGCTGGCCTTGGACTCGCAGAGGTCTGCCATCTTCTGCTTCCCAAGTGCTGCGTACACACACGCGCACACACACACACACTCATACACACACATACACACACACACACACACACACACAAACACACACACACACATATCCATAGGCTCCCCATATCCTTGGTGCACTGCACAGCTGGATGGGTGTGGTTCACAAAAGGGCCAAGAGTACTTAGTTGATGGTTGTGTGTTTGGGTCCTGCTTCTGGAAACTTTATTTTTGCCTTTCGCGATAGGGTTTCTCTGTGTAGTTTTGGAACCTATCCTGGTGCTTGCTACATAGACCAGGCTGGCCTTGAACTGGCAGAGATCTCCCAGCCTCTGCTTCCCTAGTGCTGCGATTGAAGGCATGTGCCAACAACATACAGCATTGCTGCTGAAATCGTAATCATTCATGAGCTCCAGACTTGCATTCCCAGTGCAGTCACTATCTATCCTTGAATAAATAATTTGCTTTGAGTGATTGGGATGTTTGCTTAGGGATTATTAATTTGAAGGGGGGAAATAGGTCAAAGGGAATATCTACTTCAGGTTGCATGAATTATAGGACTGTTGATTGTCACCTCCAAAGGGCTGGCCCACAACCCATCGAAGATCTAATGTTGGGCATTGCTTTCAGCGACAATGTTTTGTGCTGTCTAAAAAAAAAAAAAAAAACTTTAGCTAACTTGAAGTCATTAAATCTTTCTGTTCCTCTTCTAAATTCTTTACCTTAGAATTTTTTTTTTTTTGAGTGTGTATAAAATGTGTTACCAACTAAGGCTCATTATATTATGTTGTTGTATTGTTGTGTTCAAGTTGAAAAGATTGCAGAACTGTTTTGCTTGGATCAATTCTATTGTTGAGTTTTGAGGAAGTGATGGAAAGGTTGCAAGGCAGAGCTGAATATGTGCCCACACTCCCACCCTGTTTGGAGCAAGCAGGCTGTCCCAGAAACATGTTCATGTGGGGCCATACCAGACCTGGTGTAGTTGCTACTTGGTACTTGGAGTTTGAATTAGACTATCTTATGACATTTGTGAGTTAGAGCACAACTCCAAAAAGCTGAGGGAAACATGACTATGGCTCCTACTCCCAGGTATCTCTAGAATAAACCACACAGGCCTCAGACTCCCAAAACACCCAGCTGACAGTAAAACCCTAGTGTTTAAAGAGCAGGATTCCCCTCTTTAAAGCAGGCTCTGAGTTGAGTGTTTCCTGTTCCTGGAAGGTGTTACGAGGAGAAATGGTAGCTATGTGGTGGTGTTTCCGTGTGTGTGTCTGCATGTAATGTAGACATCTAATCAGTATCAGCAAGGGAAAAGGGAAGATCCCTGGCACAGACATTTCAGTGGGCAAAGCGACTGCGGGATGTCCAAGACTGGGTTGAACAGGTCAGGACTGGCTTCACCTTGACAGACACACACACACTCGAGGAGGTTTTCGCCTGCTGCGGTTTTTACTTTAGAGATAGCGTTTTCACGCACAAATTTCAAGGAACAGATCTGTGGCCACAGTTTAAAATTTATAGACATACTATAGAAAATCAGCAATTATTTTGGAGCATGAGATCTTAAAGATATCTCATGTTTATTTTGGCCTTCTTGTGGTCAGCTTACCAGAGAATTGATTTACTGAGCTTAGAGAATAATCATTGTCTCTGGTCAGTAAACTTTTAACAGCTTTGATAAGAACTCTTGTAGTGTTTTACTGATTTAGGGGCTCAAACTTTGGAGGAGGACCTAGAGAGTATCCAGACTGTTGCACCACTCTCTTCTCAAGGGAAGGAACCCTCTACAACCAGGATAATCTTGATGAGAAGCGCAGACAGCATCCACATCCAGCAGGAATGAGGTAAGTATGTCTTCTGTCTGTCTGGGCAAATGGATTGATCTCATGTGGCTATCCATGTGATAACTAGAGTAGAGGGGTAAGTCACAACTCCACAACCAAGATACTTTAGAGTTAGGAACCAAGAATCTTCCCAAGAAGGAAGAGTTGGAGGGGGAGTGTCTTGCCCCCTCCCCCATGCCTCCAACTGTAGAATGCTTCAATACCCCAAGCTGGGCTCTTGAGCTAGTATTGCTAAATGTAATCACATGTAGGTACGTTGTTTTGGGTAGGGAAGTTTGGCTCAGCTTTTATTGTTCCTGAGCTGTTCTATCACACAGGCATAACCTGAGCTAGTCCTGAAGATTTCTAGCATGGAAGGAATACATACCAAGCCTGCTTTTGACTTTGATGTGGGGATTGCCTGAAATTCCAATGGAGACTGTGAGTGAGCTGGCAGGGCAAGAATCTAAGTAGAATAACTTTGTTGGGTGTTGGCACTGTTTGCCAGAACTCACATAGTTACAGCTGGGGTGCTGGAACATATGAGGCCTGCACACACACACACACACACACACACACACACACACACACACACATCCATAGGCTCCCCATGTCCTTTGTGTACTGCACAGATGGATGGGTGTGTTTCAAAAAAGGGCCAAGAGTACTTAGCTGATGGCTGTGGGTCTGAGTCCTGCCCTGGAAACTTTTTTTTTTTCTTTGGTTTTTTTTTTTTTTTTTGGCTTTTCAAGATAGGGTTTCTCTGTGTAGTTTTGGTACCTGTCCTGATGCTTGCTACATAGACGAGGCTGGCCTTGAACTCGCAGAGATCTGCCAGCCTCTGCTTCCCTAGTGCTGCGATTGAAGGCATGTGCCAACAACATACAGCATTGCTGCTGAAATCTTGAACATTCATGAGCCCCAGGCTTGCATTCCCAGTGCAGTAACTATCAATACTTGAATCTAAATTATTTGTTTGTAGTGCTTAGGGTGTTTGCTAATGAATTATTTATTTGAAGGTCGGAAATAGGTCAAAGGGAATATTTACATCAGGTTGCATGAATTATAGGACTGTTGGATGTCACCTCAAAAGGGCTGGCCCACAACCCATTGAATAAGGAGTGTTGGGTATTGCTTTCAGGGAAAGTGTTTTTGTGCTGTCTAAAAAAAAAAAAAGCTTTAGCTAACTTGAAGTCATAAAATCTTTCTCTTCTTCATCTAAATTGTTATCATTAGGATTTTTTTTGAGTGTGTATAAAATATGTTACCAACTAAGGCTCATTATATTATGTAGTTGTATTGTTGTTTTCATGATGAAAAGATTGCAGAGCTCTATTGCTTTGATAAATTGCATTGTTGAGTTTTGAGGAAGTGATGGAAAGGTTGCAAGGCAGAGCTGAGGAGGTGCCCACAATACCACCATGTTTGGAGAAAGCAGGCTGTCACAGAACCAAGTTGATGTGGGCCATACCAGACTTGGTGTAGTTGATACTTGTAACTGGGAGTTTAATTTACACTATCTTATGACCTTTGTGTGTTTGAGCACAACTCCAAACAGCTGTGGGAAACATGGCAATGGCTCTTGCTCCCAGGTGTTTCTAAGAATAACCACAAAGGCTCAGGCTCCATCAACATGCAGCTGAAAGTAAAACCTAAGTTTTTAAAGAGCAGGATTCCCCTCTGTAAAGCAGCCTCTGAGATGAGTGTAGTCTATTCCTGGAAGGTGTTGTGAGGAGAAATGTTAGCAAGGTGGAGGTGGTTCTGTGTGTGTGTGTGTGTGCATGTAGTGGAGATATCTAAACATTATCAGTAAAGGAAAAGGGAAGATCCCTGCCTCAGACCTTTCAGTGGGCAACAGGCATTCGGGGAGTCCAAGACTGGGATGAACAGGTCAGGACTGGCTTCACCTTGACAGACACAAACACACTCGAGGTGGTTTTCGCCTGCTGTGATTTTTACTTCAGAGATGGGGTTTTCATGCACAAAGTTCAAGGAACAGATATTTGGCCAGAGTTTAAAATTTATAGACATACTATAGAAATGTCAGCAATTATTTAGGAGCATGAGATCATAAAGACATCTCATGGTTATTTTGGCCTTGTTGTGGTCATCTTAACAGGGATTTGATTTACTGAGTTTAGAGAATAATCCTTGTCTCTGGTCAATAAACTTTTAACAGCTTTGATAACGACTTTTGTACTGTTTTATTGATTTAGGGGTCCAAACTTTGGAGGAGGACCTAGAAAATATCCAGACTGTTGCAACAGTCTCTTCTCAAGGGAAGGAACCCTCTACAACCAGGAGAAGCTTGATGAGGAGCCAGACTGCATCCACCTCCACCAGTTATCCATGTGATAACTAGGGTAGAGGGGTAAGTCACAACTCCACAACCAATAGACTTTACACTCCAAGGAACCAAGAATCTTCCCAAGAAGGAAGAGTCGAGGGGAGGATCTTACCCACCACTCCAACTGTAGAATGCTTCATTACCCCATGCTGGGCTCTTGAACTAGGATTTCTAAATGTAATCACCTATAGGTAGTTGGGTAAGGAAGAATGGCTCAGCTTTTGTGTTTCCTGAGCAGTTCTATCACACAGTCAAAACCTGAGCTTCTCAAGTGGGAGTGGGTACTGGGTTTGAGGGATGTATCTCGAGGGGTCCTTAATGACAATGGGAGAATGGCGTCTAGCCACAGAAGGGTTTTCCGTATCCCAGAGTTGGGGGGGGGTCTACCTCAGTGGCTGGCAGAGGAAATGAAGTATTTGAACCAGTAGGGTGAGTGGCGGAGGAGGAGAGGAGGCGCTGACAAGAATTACCTTCAAGGGGCCCTGCCATTTAGGGGAGAGGGGTGAAGGGTTCTTGTCTGGGGGAGAGAGAAGGACCTGGTCCCCAATGTCAATTGGGGATGTACAGAAGTTGGTGCAAGGTCGAGGCAGGGAGTGGTCAGTAAATTTCCATAGGAGGGAGCAGAGATGATGAAGTAAGGGTGTAAGCAGGTGGTCAGGGAGAGGGTAAAGTTCACGTGAGAGACTAGGTGTTAGAACTGGCCTCCCATACATAAGTTCAAAGGGGGAGATGAGAAGGGGTCTTTGTGGGAGGGCCCTAAGCCTGAATAGACGCAGAGGCCTGGGCTTTACCCAGTCAAGGTGAAGTTCCTGTGACATTTTGGCAAGAGCACATTTTAGAGAACAGTTAGTTTGCTCTATCTTACCTGAGGACGGGAGTGACAGGGGATATGGAAATGCCAAGGGATGTTTAGAGCTACAGATAAGATTTGTGAAATCTTAGAGGTAAATTCAGGGCCATTGTCTGACTGAAGAGAAGCTGGGATTCCAAACCGTGGAATGATTTCCCTGAGAAGGGTGTCAGACCCTGTCTGAGCCTTTTTGTTAGTAATTGGAAAAGCTCCAACCCACACCCACCCTCACCCCCCCCCCCCACCCCCAGCCACCCCAGAAGGTATCAACTAATACTAGGAGACATTTGACCCATCTGACTGTAGGCATGTGAGTAAAGTCAAGTTGCCAATCAGTTCCTGGGGGGGTGACGGGAGCCCCTGGCCCGGTGGGTAGGAAAGGGGAAGCTACGATACCTGGAGTTAGGATCTGACGTCTGACAGGTTTTACAAGAGGCAGTGATAGTTTTTAAGAACTCCAAGTCCTCAAGAGTGGGCTGGAGGTGAGCCTTGACAAAATACGAAAGAGCCTTGCTGTTAGGATGAAAGAGTTGGGTGTAAATAGGACAGAATTTGTCGAGTATTAGGAGGTGACTGTGAGGATATGGGTTGTAGTGTCACGACTCCCTGTAGTGGGTGTGGTGACTGTGGGCTTCTGAGGGCGGCAGCTTTAGCTGCTTCATCAGCCTGGTTGTTTCCCTTAGAGATAATGGAGCTGTCAGTCTGCTGAGACCATCAGTGAATAATCCCTATAGCTTTGGGGAGGTGGGAGGCCTTTAAAATGGCCATAAGATAACCTGAGTTAGCTATGGATCCTTTTTTGTAGTAAGCAACCCCCGCTCTTTCCAGATAGCAGCATGGTACAGGAGGATGTGAAAAAGCATTTTTCGAGTCTGTGTAAACATTTAGGGTTTGTCCCTGTGCTAAATGAAAGGCACGGGTTAGGGCTATTAATTCAGCCTGCTGGTCAGTAGTATGGGCAGGTAGTGCCCACGCCTCTACGAGTATCTCACATTATGCCATACCCTGCTTTACGGGTCCCCTTAAGTGTAAAGTAGCTGCCATCTTTATACCAGGTATAGATGGCCTGAGGTAGGGTGCCCTGCTGTTTGTGTGTAGGATGGGGCAGTAGTTCCTCTAGGGTTTCAATGCAGGAATGAGATGGGGAATAGTTAGAATTAGGTTGAGGTAAGAGATTTGAGATATTGAAGGGTGGACAAGATGGGAAGATGAGTGTGGCATCTTCTATTAGTGCCACCTGGAGGGAAAGATCTCTAGAAGAAGGGAGAGTTTGTAAGGCTTTATAAGTGAAGAGATAGGACAGGTTATGGTGGGAAAAGACAGTGATGGGCGACCCACAGATTAGTTTTTTTTTTTTGACTCATGAATAAGGAGCTCAGCAGCTTCTAAAGCACGTATGCAGGGTGCCCATCCTTGGGCAGTTAGATCGAGTTTCTTTGACAAATATGCTACAGGTGCAAAGGAAGGTCCCAGCTGGTGGCCTAGAACTCCAAGCGTGTATCCTTCCTTCTCTGCTATATACAGAGAGAAAGCACGAGTTAGATCTGGCAGGTGAAGAGCAGGGGCCTGCAGAAGAGTCTGATTGAGTTCCTGGAAGGGCTTAGTAACGGGGTTAAGGAGAAGATTGTGATGGGAACCAAGACCTGCTTCATATAGGGTGTGAGCAAGGAGAGAGTAAGAGGGGATCCAGGAGCGTAAGAAGCCAGCTATTCCTAGAAAAGACAAAATGTCTTCTTTAGTGGAAGAAACTATAAGAGACTGGATTAGGTTTTTTTTTCTGTCTAGGGTAATAGCTTCATGAGATGGGGTTACGGATAGTCCCAAGTAGGTGACCTGGGGAGTAGACAGCTGGACCTTGGAAGGTGAGACTCCATAACCCTATTGGACAGGAAATTTAGAAGGGCAGAGGTGTTAGTTAGTCTTGCTAACTTCTAATGACGGGCTGCAAATTAGAATATGGTCTACATACTGTTGAGTTTAGATTTTGGGAGAGACAGGGAGAGCAGGTCTGAGGGAGGCCAAAGCTTGGCCAAATAGGTGTGGTCTGTCCTGGAATCCCTGAGGCAGGACAATCAAGGAGTGATGTGTGGTGGCATAGGTTCAAGGTCAGTCCTGGTGAAGGCGAAGATATTTTGAGACTTGGTATCAAGAGGGATAGAGAAAAAGACATCCTTGAGATCCAAAACTGAGAAGTGAGAAGTCCCTGAGGGGATGGTAGAAAAAAGTGTGTAAGGATTAGTTATGTACCACAGGATGGAGGGGGACCACTGCAGAGTCAATGAGTCGGAGGTCCTGAACCAGGCGATAGGTGCCATTAGGTTTTTTAACTGCTAGTATAGGGGTGTTGAAGGGAGAGGATGTAGGACAGAGTAACTTTTTCCTTAGGAGGTCAGAGATGATAGGTTTAAGTCCCCCAAGCCGCTGGAGTGGGAGTGGGTACTGGGTTTGAGGGATGTACCTCGAGGAGTCCTGTAGCTGAATGACAATGGGAGAATGGTGTCTAGCCACAGAAGTGTTTTGGGTATCACAGAAATGGGGGGGGGAGGTTCTACCTCAGTGGCTGGCAGAGGAAATGAAATATTAGAACCAGTAGGGTTAGTGGCTAGGAGGAGGAGAGGAGGCGCTGACAAGTGTGGCGTTATGCGAATGGGGGGAGCAAAAGAATTAGAATTTCCTACCTTGGCTAAAAGATCCCTTCCCAGTAAGGGCACAGGACAAGTAGGTATAACTAGAAATGAATGAGTGAGGGGAATTCCCCTAAAAATACAACAGAGTGGTGGGGTCTGATGAGGTAGATAAGGCTGTCCCCTACCCCGACAATAGGGAGACAAGAAGAAGTTGGTCCCCTACACACCCTCAGTACTGAGTTAGCTTATGGTTATTGTTTGGGTTAGTGTTAGGGTTTTGGTTAAGGTTAGGGTTAGTGTTAGCATTAAGGTTGGAGTTACCTGAAGGTTATGGGTAGGGATAGTGTTAGGGGTAGGCTTAAGTTTCGGTTATTATTACGGGGAAGGGTTAAGGATATGGCTAGGGTTTGAGTTAGAATTATGGTTAGGATAGTTTTAGGAATACGGTTAGGGTTAGGGTTATTTTTAAGATTAGTGTATGCTTTGGTGGTAAGATAGAGTTACCACTATAGTGGTAAGATAGGATCAGGGTTCATGTGAGGTTTTAGGTTTTGTTAGTGTCAGGTTTAGGATTGCGTTAGGGTTAGTGTTAGTGTTTTGTTTTGCATGTGATTTAGTTTTAGCATTAGTGGTAGTGGTAGTGTTTCAGTTAGTGTGAGGATTAGTTTTAGAGTTAAGTTTAGGTTTAGAATTAGGGTTAGGGTTAGGTTAGAGTTAGTGTTAGGTTACTGGGTATGATAAGAGTTTCGTTTAGAGTTACTGTTACTACTAGTTTTACAGTTAGGGTTTGTGTTTGGGTTAGAATAAGGGTTAGTAAAGGTGTTAGCATTAGTGTTAGGCTTAGGATGAGATTTCAGGTTAGGGTATGGTTAGGGTTAGGGTTAGTTTGGAGTTAGCAGTAGATTTGGTGTAAGCATGAGGGTTAGTGTGATAGATTATGTAAGGGAAACAAGTATGTTTAGTTTTTTAGTTAGCGTATGGTTAGGGTGTTAGTGTTAGGGTTAGGTTTAGTAGTTAGGGTGAGAGTTCCATTTAGAATTAGTGTTAGTACTAGTGTTACAGTACTAACAGTACGAGTTTTAGTACTAGTGTTAGAGTACTACAGTACTAGTGTTACAGGTTTAGAGTTAGGCTTAGGTTTATGGTTAGCGTGATGGTTAGTGTTAGGAGGAGGGATCAGGTTAGTATGTGGTTAGGGTTTGAGTTAGGGTATGGTGAGCATTAGGTTTGGTGTTAGCATGAGGGTCAGGGGGAGAGTTAATGTTAGTGTTACGCGTAAGGTTAGTGTAATGGTTAGTTTATGGTTATCGTTATGGTTATAGTTAGTGCTAGTGTTAAGGTTAGGGTTAGTGTTAGCATAAAAGTTGGTGTTACCGGGAGGGTTATGGTTAGGGGTACTGTTATGGGGAGGCTTACGTTTCTGTTAATGTAGGGTTAGGGTTAGGACTATGGCAAGGGTTTGAGTTAGAATAATGGTTAGGATTAGTTTTAGGAATAGGATTAGGATTATGGTTCTGGTTAGGATTAGCGTGTGGTTTAGTTGTAGGTTAGAGTTAGGGACAGGGTTTGTGTTAGGGTTTGGGTTTTATTAGTGTCAGGTTTAGGGTTTCGTTAGAGATAGGGTTAATGTTGTGTTTGGGTGAGATTTAGTTTTAGCTTTAGTGGTAGTGGTAGTGTTTCAGTTAATGTGAGGATTAGTTTTAGAGTTAAGTTTAGGTTTAGAATTAGGGTTAGATTTAGGGTTAGGGTAGGTTGATGTTAGTGTTAGGTTAGTGGTTATGATGAGCGTTTCCTTTAGAGTTATTGTTACTACTAGTGTTACAGTTAGGTTTTCTCTTTGGGTTAGAATTAGGGTTAGTAATGTGGTTAGCGTTAAGGTTAAGCTTAGGTTGAGTTTTCAGGTTTGGGTATGGTTAGGGATAGGGTTAGTTTGGAGTTAGCATTAGATTTGGTATAAGCTTGAGGGTTAGTGTGAGAGATTATGTAAGGGATACTGGTGTGTTTAGTTTTTAGTTAGCGCATGGTTAGGGTTAGTGTTAGTGTTAGGGTTAGGTTTAGTAGTTAGGGTGAGAGTTCCATTTAGAATTAGTGTTAGTACTAGTGTTACAGTACTAACAGTATGAGTTTTAGTACTAGTGTTAGAGTACTACAGTACTAGTGTTACAGGTTTAGAGTTAGGCTTATGTTCATGGTTTGCATGAGGGTTAGTGTTAGTAGGAGGGATCAGGTTAGTGTGTGGTTAGGGTTAGAGTTAGGGTTTGGTGAGTGATAGGTTTTGTGTTAACATGAGGGTCAGGGGGAGAGTTAATGTTAGTGTTATGGTTAAGTTTAGTGCTATGGTTAGCTTAAGGTTATGGTTATTGTTTGGGTTAGTGTTAGGGTTTGGGTTAGGGTAAGGGTTAGCATTAAGGTTGGTGTTACCTGAGGGTTATGGGTAGGGATAGTGTTGGGGTCGGCTTAAGTTCCGGTTTTTATTAGGGTTAGGTTTAAGGTTATGGCTAGGGTTTGAGTTAGAAGTATGGTTAAGAGTAGTTTTAGAAATAGGGTTAGGATTATCATTATGGTAAGGATTAGCAAATGGTTTAGTTGTAGGTTAGAGTTAGGGACAGGGTTAGTTTTAGGGTTTGGGTTTTGTTAGTGTCAGCTTTAGGGTTACGTTACGGATAGGGTTAGTGTTGTGTTTTGGGTGAGATTTAGATTTAGCATTAGTGGTAGTGTTCCAGTTAGTCTGAGGATTAGTTTTTGAGTTAAGTTTAGGTTTAGATTTAGGGTTAGGTTTAGGGTTCGGGATAGGTTAGTGTTAGTATTAGGTTAGTGGTCACGATGAGTGCTTCGTTTATAGGTAGTGCTACTACTAGTGTTCGAGTTAGAGTTTGGGTTTGGGTTAGAGTTAGGGTTAGGAATGTGGTTAGCATTAGGGTTAGGCTTAGGATGAGTTTTCAGGTTAGGGTATGGTTAGGGTTAGGGTTATGGTTAGGTTTGGAGTTAACGTTAGATTTCGTGTAAGCTTGAGGGTTAGTGTTAGATATTCTGTAAGGGATTTGGGTATGTTTAGTTTTTTAGTTAGTGTTAATGTTAGGGTTAGGTTTAGTAGATAGGATGAGAGTTCCATTTAGAATTACTGTTAGTACTAGTGTTACAGTACTACAGTACTAGTGTTACAGGTTTAGAGTTAGGCTTAGGTTCATGATTAGCGTGAGGGTTAGTATTAGGAGGACGGTTCAGGTTACTGTGTGGTTAGGGTTAGAGATAGGGTTATGGTTAGCGTTATGTTTGGTGTTAGCATGAGTGTAAGGGGTAGAGTGAATCTTAGTGTTACGGGTAAGGTTAGTGTTATGGTTATGGTTAGGGATAGTGTTAGCATTAAAGTTGGTGTTACCGTGATGGTTATGGTTAGGGATAGTGTCAGGGGAGGCTTAGTTTTCTGTTAATGTTAGGGTTAGAGTTAGGACTATGGCTAGGGTTTGAGTTAGAATAATGGTTAGGCTTAATTTTAGGAATAGGGTTAGGATTATGGTTCTGGTTAGGAATAGCGTGTGGTTTAGTTGTAGGTTAGAGTTAGGGACAGGGTTAGTGTTAGGGTTTGGGTTTTGTTAGTGTCACGTTTAAGGTTTCGTTAGGAATAGGTTTAGAGTTGTGTTTAGGGTGAGATTAAGTTTTAGCATTAGTGGTAGTGGTACTGTTTCAGTTAACGTGAGGATTAGTTTTAGAGTTAAGTTTAGGATTAGAATTTGGGTTAGGTTTTGGGTTAGGGTTACATTAGTGTTAGTGGTTATGATGAGCATTTTGTTTAGAGTTAATGTTACTACAAGTGTGACAGTTATGGTTTGGGTGTGGGTTAGAGTGAGGGTTAGTAATGTGGTTAGCGTTAGGGTTAGGCTTAGAATGAGTTTTCAGGTTAGGGTATGGTTAGAGTTAGGCTTAGTATGGAGTAAGCTTGAGGGTTAGTGTAAGAGATTATGTAACGGATACGGGTATGTTTAGTTTTTTAGTTAGCGTTAGAGTTAGGGTTTGGTTTACTAGATAGGATGAGAGTTCCATTAAGAATTACTCTTAGTACTAGTGTTAAAGTACTAACAGTATGAGTTGTAGTACTAGTGTTACAGGACTTCAGTAGTAGTGTTACAGGTTGAAAGTTAGGCTTAGGTTTATGGTTAGGGTGAGGGATAGTGTTAGGAGGAGGGTTCAGGTTAGTGTGTGGTTAGTGTTAGAGATAGGGTTGTGGTTAGCGTTATGTTTGGTGTTAGCATGAGTGTAATGGGTAGAGTGAAACTTAGTGTTATGGGTAAGGTTAGTGTTATGGTTAGCTTATGTTATGGTTATGGTTAGGGTTAATGTTAGCGTTAAGGTTACTGTTGCCGTAAGTGTTTTGGTTAGGGATAGTGTTAGGGGGAGGCTTAGGTTTCTGTTATTGTTAGGGTTTGGTTTAGGACTATGGCAAATGTTTGTGTTAGAATTATTGTTAGGATTAGTTTTAGGATTAGGGTCAGTGTTTCGGTTATGTTTAGGATTTGTGTATGGTTTAGTGTTAGGTTAGAATTCGGGTCAGGGTTAGAGTTAGGGTTTGGGTTTGGGTTAGTGTTAGGTTTAGGGTTACATTGGGGTTAGGGTTTGTGTTGGGTTTTTGGTGAGATTTAATTTGATCATTAGTGGTAGTGCTAGGGTTATGGTTAGTTTTAGAGTTAAGTCTAGGTTTAGAGTTAGGGTTTGGGTTAGGTTACTGTTAGTGTTAGGATAGTGGTTAGAATGAGAGTTCATTTTAAAGTTAGTGTTACTATTAGTATCACAGTAAGGGTTAGGTTTTGGTTTAGAGTTAGGGTAAGGAAGGTGTTTAGCGTTAGGGTTAGGCTTAGAAGTTTTCACGTTAGTGTATGGTTAGGGTCAGTGTTGGGTTTAGAGTTAGCATTAGATTTGGTGTTAGCGTGATGGTTAGAGCAAGAGTTAATATTAGGGATGCGGGTATATTTATTGTTATAGTGAGCTTAAGGTTAGGTTTAGGTTTAGGGTTAGGTTTAGTAGTTAGGATGAGAGTTCCATTTCGAGTAAGTGTTAGTACCAGTGTTAGCTTATGGTTATGGTTATGGTTTGGGTTAGTGTTAGGGTTTTGGTTAGGGTTAGGGTTAGTGTTAGCGTTAAGGTTGGTGTTACCTGAGGGTTAAGGGTAGGGATAGTGTTAGGGGTAGGCCTATTCGGTTATTATTAGCGTAAGGGTTAAGGTTATGGCTAGGGTTTGAGTTAGAATTATGGTTAGGATTAGTCCTAACAATAGGGTTACAGTTATATTTATGGTTAAGATTAACGTATGGTTTAATTGTAGGTTAGAGTTAGGGTCAGGGTTAGTGTTAGGGTTTTGGTTTTTTTAGTGTAAGGTTTAGGGTTACATTAGGAATAGGGTTAGTGTTGTGTTTTGGGTGAGGTTTAGTTTTAACATTAATGGTAGTGGTAGTGTTTCAGTTAGTGTGAGGATTAGTTTTAGAGTTAAGTCTAGGTTTAAAATTAGGGATAGGTTTAGGGTTAGGTTGGTGTTAGTGTTAGGTTAGTGGTCATAATGAGTGTTTTGTTTAGAGGTAGTACTACTACTAGTTTTCGAGTTAGTGTTTGGGTTTGGGTTAGTGTTAGGGTTAGGAATATGGTTAGTGTTAGTGTTAGGCTTAGCATGAGTTTGCAGTTTAGGGTATGCTTGGGTTAGGTTTGGAGTTTGCGTTAGATTTAGTGTAAGCTTGATGGTTAGTGTGAGAGATTATGTTAGGGATACGGGTATATTTTGTTTTTTAGTTAGCGTATTGTTAGGGTTAGTGTTAGTGTTAGGGTTTCGTTTAGTTGTTAGGATGAGAGTTCCATTTAGAATTAGTGTTAGTACTAGTGTTACAGTACTAACAGTACGAGTTTCAGTACTAGTGTTACAGTACTTCAGTACTAGCGTTTCAGGTTTAGAGTTAGGCTTAGGGTTATGGTTAGCCTGAGGGTTAGTGTTAGGAGGAGGGTTCAGAATAGTATGTGGTTAGTGTTAGAGATAGTGTTAGGGTTAGCATTAGGTTTGGTGTTAGCATGAAGGTCAGGGGTAGTGTGAATCTTAGTGGTAAGGGTAAGGTTGTAGGGAGCCGTCCCCACATTCTCCAATACAGGATTGCGCCTGCATCCAGCTGGCATTGAGAATAAACTAGTCAGTGCGCAGGTGCAGGGTGATTTTCCCTACCTTGTCCTCTGCCTCTCCCATGGTGTCATATGGGCTGATGGGCTGCAGCCAACCATGAGGTGACACGTCCGAAGCTAAGGTTGTAAACCTATATAAGGTTTGGGTTTTGAATGTTTGGGGTCGCCGCTCTGTAAGCGTATGCTCTCCCTCTCAAGATGCATTAAAGCTTTACTGCAGAAGCATCCTGAGTGTGCCACGTCTTTCTTGCTGGCGAGACAGTAGCGCGGGACATTTGGTGCGGAAACCTGGGAACCGAGATCTCATCATCGTCAGCACCATGGGAGACCCCTCTGCTACAAGGAGGATTCAGAACTGCTGACAGATGCACTCGGAGAGGTATGTCTTTTCTGGACCTTGGTAAGAGGTCCAGGATAGCATGTCACAAACCGAGAGTGGTGAGAGGTTGGACGCAAGCAGGAAAAAACCTGTCCAAAAAAAACAAAAGTTAAAAAGGCCCTCCAGGTGAGTCTAATGACAAAATAAGGTTAGTGTTATGGTTAGCTTTTGGTTATGGTTAGGGTTATAGTTAGTGTTAGTGTTATGGTTATGGTTTGTTATGGTTAGGGTTAGGGTTAGCGTTAAGTTTGGTGTTAACGTGAGGGTTTTGGTTAGTGAAAATTTTAGGGGGATGCTTAGGTTTCGGTTTTGTTTAGGGTTAGGTTTAGGATTACAGCTAGGAATTGAGTTAGTATTATGGTTAGGATTAGTTTTAGGATTAGGGTCACTGTTATGGTTATGTTTAGGATTAGTGCAAGTTTTAGTGTTAGGTTAGAATTGGGTCAGGGTTAGAGTTAGGGTTTGGGTTTGGGTTAGTGTTAGGTTTAGGGTTACGTTGGGGTTAGTGTTTGTGTTGGGTTTTCGGTGAGATTTAATTTTAGTATTAGTGGTAGTGCTAGGGTTATGGCTAGTTTCTGAGTTAAGTCTAGGTTTAGGGTTTGGGTTAGGTTAGTGTTAGTGTTAGGATAGTAGTTAGAATGAGGGTTCATTTTAAAGTTAGTGTTACTATTAGTATCACAGTAAGGGTTAGGTTTTGGGTTAGAGTTAGGGTAAGGAAAGTGTTTAGCCTTAGGGTTAGACTTAGGTGAGTTTTCACGATAGTGTATGGTTAGGGTCAGTGTTAGGTTTACAGTTAGCATTAGATTGGGTGTTAGCGTGATGGTTAGAGCGAGAGTTAATATTAAGGATGCGGGTATATTTAGTGTTATAGTGAGCTTAAGGTTAGGGTTAGGATTAGGGTTAGGTTTAGTAGTTAGGATGAGAGTTCCATTTCGAATTAGTTAGTACCGATGCTAGCTTATGGTTATGGTTATGGTTTAGGTTAGTGTTAGTGTTTTGGTTAGGGTTGGGTTAGCGTTAGCGTTAAAGTTGGTGTTACCTGAGGGTTAAGGGTAGGGATAGTGTTAGGGGTAGGCCTAAGTTTCAGTTATTATTAGGGTTAGGGTTAAGGTTATGGCTAGAGTTTGAGTTAGAATTATGGTTAGGATTAGTCTTAGCAATAGGGTTACAGTTATGTTTATGGTTAGGATTAGCATATGGTTTAATTGTACGTTAGAGTTAGGGTCAGGGTTAGTGTTAGGGTTTTGGTTTTTTTAGTGTAAGGTTTAGGGTTACGTTAGGGATAGGGTAAGTGTTGTGTTTTGGGTGAGATTTAGTTTTAGCATTAATGGTAGTGGTAGTGTTTCAGTTAGTGTGAGGATTGCTTTTAGAGTTACGTCTAGGTTTAGAATTAGGGATAGGTTTAGGGTTAGGGTTAGGTTGATGTTAGTGTTAGGTTAGTGGTCATGATGAGTGTTTCGTTTAGAGGTAGTTCTACTACTAGTGTTGGAGTTAGGGTTTGGGTTAGAGTTAGGGTTAAGAATGTGGTTAACGTTAGGGTTAGGCTTAGGATGAGGTTTCAGGATAGGGTATGGTTAGGGATAGGGTTAGTTTGGAGTTAGTGTTACATTTGGTGTAAGATTGAGGATTAGTGTAAAAGAATATGTTAGGGATATGGGTGTTTTTAGTTTTTAGTTACTGCATGGTTAGGGTTAGTGTTAGGGTTAGGTTTATAGTTAGGGTGAGATTTCCATTTAGAATTAGTGTTAGTACTAGTGTTACAGTACTAACAGTATGAGTGGTAGTACTAGTATTACAATACTACAGTACTATTGTTACATGTTTAGAGTTAGGCTTATGTTTATAGTTAGCGTGAGGGTTAGTTTTAGGAGAGTTAGGGTATGGTGAGCGTTAGGTTTGGAGTTAGCATGAGGGTCAGGGGGAGAGTTAATGTTAGTGTTACGGGTAAGGTTAGTCATGTTAAGCTTATGGTTATGGTTATAGTTAGTGCTAGTGTTATGGTTATGGATAGGGTTAGTGTTAGCCTTAATGTTGGTGTTACCGTGAGAGTTATGGTTAGTTATAGTGTTAGGGGGAGGCTTAGGTTTCAGTTATTGGTAGGTTTAGTGTTAGGATTATGGCTAGAGTTTTAGTTAGAATTATGGTTAGGATTAGTCTTAGGAATAGGGTTAGGGTTATGGTTATGGTTAGTATTAGCCCACGGTTTAGTGCTAGGTTAGAGTTAGTTTCAGGGTTAGTGTTTGGGTTTTCTTAGTGTCATGTTGAAGGTTACATTAGGGTTACGGTTAGTGTTGTGTTTTCGGTGAGATTTAGCTTTAGCATTACTGGTTGTGGTAGTGTTTCACTTAGTGTGAGGATTAGTTTTAGAGTTTAGTTTAGGTTTAGAATTATGGTTCGGTTTAGTGTTAGGGTTAGGTTAGTGTTAGTGTTAGGTTAGTGGTTATGATGAGAGTTTCGTTTAGAGTTACTGCTACTACTAGTGTTACAGTTAGGGTTAGGGTTTGGGTTAAAGTTAGGGTTAGGAGTGTGGTTAGCGTTACGGTTAGGCTTAGGATGAGATTTCAGGTTAGGGTATGGTTAGGATTAGGGTTAGGTTTGGAGTTAGCATTAGATTTGGTGTGACCTTGAGGGTTACTGTAAGAGATTATGTTAGGGATATGGCTATGTATATTTTTTAGTTAGTGTATAGTTAGGGTTAGGGTTAGTGCTACAGTTAGGTTTAGTAGTTAGGATGAGAGTTCAATTTAGAATTAGTGTTAGTACATATGTTACAGTAGTAACAGTAGGAGTTTTAGAAATAGTTTTACAGTACTACAGTACTAGTGTTACAGGTTTAGAGTTAGGCTTATGTTTATTGTTAGCGTGAGGGTTAGTGTTAGGAGGAGGGATCAGGTTAGTGTGTGATTAGTGTTAGAGTTAGGGTATGGAGAGCGATAGGTTTGGTGTTAGCATGAGGGTCAGGGTTTAAGTTAGTGTTAGTGTTACGGGTAAGGTTAGTGTTGTGGTAAGCTTATGGTTATGGCTATAGTTAGTGCTAGTGTAATGGTTATGGTTAAGGTTAGTGTTAGCGTTAATGTTGGTGTTCCCTTGAGGGTTATTGTTAGAGATAGTGTTAGGAGGATGCTTAGGTTTCAGTTATTGTTAGGTTTAGGGTTAGGATTATGTCTAGGGTCTGAGTTAGAATAATGGTTTGGATTAGTCTTAGGAATAGGGTTAGCGTTATGGTTATGGTTAGGATTAGCCTTTGGTTTATTTGTAGGTTAGAGTTAGGGACAGGATTAGTGTTAGGGTTTGTGTTTTGTTAGTGTCGGTTGAGGATTACACTAGGGTTACAATTAGTGTTGTGTTTTGGGTGAGATTTAGCTTTAGCATTACTGGTTGTGGTAGTGTTTCAGTTAGTGTGAGGATTAGTTTTAGAGTTAAGTTTCGGTTTAGAATTAGGGTTAGGTTTCAGGTTAGGGTTAGGTTAGTGTTAGTGTTAGGTTAGTAGTTATGATGATTGTTTCGTTTAGAGTTATTGTTACTACTAGTTTTACAGTTAGAGTTTGGGTTAGAGTGAGGGTTAGGAATGTGGTTAGCATTAGCGTTAGGCATAGGATGAGTTTTCTGGTGAGGGTATACTTAGGGTTATGGTTAGGATTGGAGTTAGCCTTAGATTTGGTGTAAGCTTGAGGGTTAGTGTAAGAGATTATGTTAGGGGTACAGGTGTGTATAGTTTTTTATTTAGTGTATTGTTAGGGTTATGGTTAGTGTTAGGGTTAGGTTTAGTAGTTAGGATGAGAGTTCCATTTAGAATTAGTGTTAGTACTATTGTTACAGTACTATCAATACTAGTTTTAGTACTAGTGTTAGAGTAATACAGTACTAGTGTTACAGGTTTAGTGTAAGGGTTCGGTTTATTGTTAGCATGAGGGTTAGGGTTAGGGGGAGTGTTCAGTTTAGTGTACGGTTAGGGTTAGAGTTAGGGTTATTGTTAGTGTTAGGTTTGGTGTTAGCGTGAGGGTAAGGGATAGAGTTAACTTTAGTGGTAAAGGTAAGGTAAGTGTTATGGTTAGTTTATGATGATGGTTATGTTTTGGACTAGCATTAGGGTTTTGGATAGGGTTAGGGTTATGATTAGCGTTATCTTGGTGTTACCTGAGGGTTATGGGTAGGGATAGTGTTAGGGGTAGGCTTCAGTTTCGATTATTATTAGGGTTAATGTTAAAGTTATGGCTAGGGTTTGAGTTAGAATTATTGTTAGGATTAGACTTAAGAATAGGGTTAGGATTATGGTTATGGTTAGGATTAGCATATGGTTTAGTGATAGGTTAGAGTTAGGGTCAGGGTTAGTTTGAGGATTATGTTTTGTTAGTGTCATATTTAGGGTTACGTATGGTTAGGTTTAGTGTTGTGTTTTATGTGAGACTTAGTTTTAGCATTAGTGCTAGTGGTAGTGTTTCAGTTATTGTGAGGATTAGTTTTAGAGTTAAGTCTAGGTTTAGAATTAGGGTTAGATTTAGGGTTCGGGTTAGGTTAGTGTTAGTGTTAGGTTAGTGGTTATGATGAGCATTTCGTTTTGAGTTACTGTTACTACTAGTGTTACAGTTAGGGTTTGTGATTGGGTTAGAGTTAGCTTTAGGAATGACGTTAGCGTTAGGGTTAGTCTTAGGATGAGTTTTCAGGTTAGGGTATGGTTAGGGTTAGGGTTAGTTTGGAGTTAGCATGAGATTTGGTGTAAGCTTGAGGGTAAGTGTGAGAGATTATGTTAGGTATACGGGTATGTTTAGTTTTTTAGTTAGCGTATGGTTAGTGTTAGTGTTAGGGTTAGGTTTAGTTGTTAGGATGAGAGTTCCACTTAGAATTAATGGTAGTACTAGTGTTACAACACTGACGCTACTAGTTTTAGTACTAGTGTTACAGTACTAAAGTACTAGTATTACATGTTTAGAGTTAGGATTAGGTTTATGGTTAGCGTGAGGGTGAGGGTTAGGAGGAAGGATCAGGTTAGTGTGTGTTATTGTTAGGGTTATGGTGAGTGTTAGGTTTGGTGTTAGCATGAGGGTAAGGAGTTAATATTATTGTTACTGGTAAGTTTAGTGTTATGGTTAGCTTACGGTTATGTTTATGGTTATAGTTAGTGTCAGTGTTATGGTTATGGATAGGGTTAGGCTTAACGTTAAGGTTGGTGTTACCGTGAGGGTTATGGCTAGGGATAGTGTTATGGGGAGGCTTAGGTCTCAGTTATTGTTAGGTTTAGGGTTAGGATTATGGCTAGGGTTTGAGTTAGAATTATGGCTAGGATTAGTCTTAGGAATAGGGTTAGGGTTATGGTTATGGTTAGTATTAGCGTATGGTTTAGTGCTAGGTTGGAGTTAGTTTCAAGGTTAGTGTTTGGGTTTGGGTTTTGTTAGTATCAGATTTAGGGTTACATTAGGGTTACGGTTAGTGTTGTGTTTTGAGTGAGATTTAGCTTTAGCATTAGTGGTAGTGTTTCAGTTAGTGTGAGGATTAGTTTTAGAGTTAAGTTCATGTTTAGAATTAGAGTTAGGTTTAGGGTTAGGGTTAGTTTAGTGTTAGTGTTAGGTTATGATGAGCATTTCGCTTAGAGGTCGTGTTACTACTAGTGTTACAGTTAGATTTAATGTTTGGGTTTGAGTTAGTGTTAGGAATTTGTTTACCATTATGGTTAGGCTTAGGATGAGTTTTCAGGTTAGGGTATGGTTAGGGTTAGAGTGGTTAGGGTTAGGATTGGAGTTAGCATTAGATTTGGTGTAAGCTTGAGGGTTAGTGTGAGAGAGTATGTTAGGGATACTGGTTGTTTAGTTTTTAGTTAGTGTATAGTTAGTGTTACGGTTAGTGTAAGGTTGGGTTTAGTAGTAAGGATGAGAGTTCCATTTAGAATTACTATTAGTACTAGTGTTACAGTACTAACAGTATTAATTTTTGTACTAGTGTTATAGTACTACAGGACTAGTGTTACAGGTTTAGAGTTAGGGTTAGTTTTATGGTTAGCATGAGGGTTAGTGTGTGGTTAGGGTTAAAGTTAGGGTATGGTGAGCATTAGCTTTGGTGTTAGGATGAGTGTCAGGAGTAGAGTTAATGGTTAGTGTTACGGGTAAGGTTGTTGCTATGGTTAACTTATGGTTATGGTTATCGTTTGGGTTAGTGTTAGGGTTTTGGTTAGGGTTAGGGTTAGGGTTAGCATTAAGTTTGGTGTTACCTGAGGGTTATGGGTAGTGATAGTGTTGGGGTCGGCTTAAGTTTGCTAAGTTCGTAAGATTTTGATTGGTGTTAGCATGAGTGTAAGGGGTAGAGAAAATATTAGTGTTACGGGTACGGTTAAGTCTTATGTTTAGCTTATGGTTATGGTTATGGTTAGTGATAGTGTTAGCCTTAAGGTTGGTGTTACCCGTGAGGGTTATGGTTAGAGATAGTGTTAGGGGGAGGCTTAGGTTTCTAGATGAGTGTTCCATTTAGAATTAGTGTTAGTACTAGTGTTACAGTACTAACAGAAAGAGTTTTAATACTAGTATTACAGTACTATAGGACTAGTGTTACAGGTTTAGCGTTAGGGTTAGGTTAGGGTTAGTGTTAGTTTGGAAGTAGTGTTAGATTTGGTGTAAGCTTGAGGGTTAGTGTGAGAGATTATATAATCGGATACGGGTATGTTTAATTTTTTAGTTAGCATTAATGTTAGGGTTAGGTTTAGTAGATAGAATAAGAGTTCCATTTAGAATTAGTGTTATTACCAGTAGGATAGTGTTAGTGTTAGGTTAGTGATCATGATGTGTGCTTCATTTATAGGTAGTGCTACTACTAGTGTTAGAGTTAGGGTTTGGGTTAGAGTTAGGTTTAGGAATGTGGTTAGCATTAGCATTAGTCTTAGGATGAGTTTTCAGGTTAGGGTATGTTTAGGGTTAGGTTTAGGTTTGGAGTTAACGTTAGATTTTTTTATAAGCTTGAGGGTTAGTGTTAGAGATTCTGTAAGGGATACGGGTATGTTTAGTTTTTTATTTAGCGTTAGTGTTAGGTTTAGTAGATAGGATGAGAGTTCCATGTAGAATTAGTGTTAGTAGTAGTGTTCCAGTACTAACAGTACGAGTTTTAGTCTTAGTGTTACAGTACTTCAGTACTAGTGTTACAGGTTTAGAGTTAGGCTTAGGTTTATGGTTAGCTTTGCGGGTTAGTGTTAGGAGGAGTGTTCAGGCTAGTGTGTGGTTAGTGTTAGAGATAGTGTTAGGGTTAGCTTTAGGTTTGCTGTTAGCATGAAGGTAAGGGGTAGAGTGAATCTTAGTGGTAAGGGTATGGTTAGTATTATGGTTAGCTTTTGGTTATTGTTAGGGTTATAGTTAATGTTCGTGTTATGGTTGTGGTTAGGGTTAACGTTAAATTTGGTGCTACCTTGAGGGTTTCGGTTAGTGAAAATTTTAGGGGGATGCTTAGGTTTCAGGTTTTTTTTAGGGTTAGGTTTAGGATTACGGCTAGGATTTGAGTTAGTATTATGGTTAGGATTAGTTTTAGGATTAGGGTCACTGTTGTGGTTATGTTTAGGATTAGTGTAAGGTTTAGTGTTAGGTTAGGGTCAGGTCAGGGTTACAGTTAGGGATTGGGTTTGGGTTAGTGTTTGTTTTAGGGTGACGTTGGGGTTAGTGTTTGTGTTGGGTTTTCGGTGACATTTAATTTTAGCATTAGTGGTAGTGCTAGGGTTATGGTTAGTTTCAGAGTTAAGTCTAGGTTTAGAGTTAGGGTTTGGGTTAGGTTAGTGTTAGTGTTGGGATAGTGGTTAGAATGAGGGTTCATTTTAAAGTTAGTGTTACTATTTCTATCACTGTAAGGGTTAGGTTTTGGGTTAGAGGTAGGGTAAGGAATGTGTTTTGGCTTAAATGAGTTTTCACGTTAGTGTATTGTTAGGGTCAGTGTTAGGCTTAGAGTTAGCATTACATTTGGTGTTTGCGTGATGGTTAGAGCGAGAGTTAATGTTAGGGATGCGGGTATATTTAGTTTTAAAGTGAGCTCATGGTTAGGGTTAGGATTAAGGTTAGGTGTACTAGTTAGGATGAGAGTTCCATTTCGATGGCGACTACTAGTGTTACAGTTAGGGTTTGGGTTTGGGTCAGGAATGTGGTTAGCACTGGGATTAGGCTTAGCATGAGTTTTTCAGTTTACGGTATGGTTAGGGTTAGGGTTAGGTTTGGAGTTAGCGTTAGATTTAGTGTTAGATTGAGAGATTATGTTAGGGATACATGTATATTTTGGTTTTTTAGTTAGCATTAATGTTAGTACCGGTGTTTGTGTTTGGGTTAGAGTTAGGGTTAGGAATGTGGTTAGCGTTAGGGTTAGGGTTAGGAATGTGGTTAGCGTTAGGGTTAGGCTTGGGATGAGTTTTCAGGTTAGGGTAAGGTTAGGGTTATGGTTAGTTTGGAGTTAGCGTTAGATTTGTTGTAAACTTGAGGGTTAGTGTGAAAGAACATTTTAGGGATACGGGTATGTTTAGTTTTTTAGTTACCGCATGGTTAGGGTTAGTGTTAGTGTTAGGGTTAGGTTTAGTAGTTAGGGTGAGAGTTCCATTTAGATGTAGTGTTAGTACTAGTGTTCCAGTACTAACAGTACGCAGTTTTAGTACTAGTATTAGAGTAGTACAGTACTAGTATTACAGGTTTAGAGTTAGGCTTAGTTTTATGGTTAGCATGAAGGTTAGTGTTAGGAGGAGGTATCATATTAGTGAGTGGTTAGGATTAGAGTTAGGGTATGGTGAGCATTAGGTTTGGTGTTAGCATGGGGGTCAGAGGAGAGTTAATGTTAGTGTTATGGGTAAGGATAGTGTTATGGTTAGCTTATGGCTATGGTTATGGTTATAGTTAGTGCTAGTGTTATGGTTATGGTGAGGGTTAGTGTTAGCATTAATGTTGGTGTTACCGTGAGGGTTATGGTTAGGGATAGTGTTAGGGGAGGCGTGGGTTTCTGTTTTTGTTAGCGTTAAGTTAGGACTGTGTCTAGGTTTTGAGTTAGGATTAGTCTTAGGAATAGGGTTAGGAATATGTTTATGGTTAAGATTAGCGTATGGTTTATTTGTAGGTTAGAGTTAGGCACAGGGTTATTGTTAGGGTTTGGGTTTTTTTTTTAGTGTCAGGTTCAGGGTTATGTGAGGGATAGGGTTAGTGTTGTCTTTTCGGGTGAGATTAAGTTTTAGCATTAATGGTAGTGGTAGTGTTTCAGTATTAGTGAGGATTAGTTTTAGAGTTAAGTTTAGGTTTAGAATTAGGGTTAAGTTTAGGGTTCGGGTTAGGTTAGGTAGTTTTAGTGTTAGGATAGTGGTCATGATGAGCGCTTCATTTATAGGGATGGCGACTACTAGTGTTACAGGTAGGGTTTGGGTTTGAGTCAGGAATGTGGTTAGCACTGGGATTAGGCTTAGCATGAGTTTTCAGTTTACGGTATGGTTAGGGTTAGGGTTAGGTTTGGAGTTAGCGTTAGATTTAGTGTTAGATTGAGAGATTATGTTAGGGATACGTGTATGGCATTTTGTTTTTTTAGTTAGCATATTGTTAGGGCTAGTGTTAGTGTTCGGGTTTCGTTTAGGGTAGTCAGGATGAGAGTTCCATTGTAGAATTAGTGTTAGTACTAGTGTTACAGTACTAACAGTATGAGTTTTAGTACTAGTGTTACAGTACTTCAGTACTAGTGTTACAGGTTTAGAGTTAGGCTTAGGTTTATGGTTAGAGTGGGGGGGTTAGTGTTAGGAGGAGGGTTCAGGTTAGTGTGTGGTTAGTGTTAGAGATAGTGTTAGGGGTTAGCGTTAGGTTTGGTGTTAGCATGAAGGTAAGGGGTAGAGTTAATCTTAGTGGTAAGGGTAGTGTTAGTGGTTTGATTTTGGTTATGGTTAGGGTTATAGTTAGTGTTAGTGTTATGGTTATGGTTAGGGTTTAGCATTAAGTTTGGAGCTACCGTGAGGGTTTGGTTAGTGAAAATTTTAGGGGGATGCTTAGGTTTCCGTTCTTTGTTTAGGGGTTAGGTTTAGGATTTACGGCTAGGATTTGAGTTAGTATTCTGGATAGGATGAGTTTTACGATTAGGGTCACTGTTGCTGTTATGTTTAGGATTAGTGTAAGGTTTAGTGTTAGGTTAGATTTCAGGTCAGGGTTACAGTTAGGGATTGGGTTTGGGTTAGTGTTTGGTTTAGGTGACGTTGCTGTTAGTGTTTGTGTTGGGTTTTCGTGAGATTTAATTTTAGCATTAGTGGTAGTGCTAGGGGTTATGGTTAGTTTCAGAGTTAAGTCTAGGTTTAGAGTTAGGGTTTTGGTTAGGTTAGTGTTAGTGTTGGGATAGTGCGGTTAGAATGAGGGTTCATTTTAAAGTTAGTGTTACTATTACTATCACAGTAAGGGTTAGGTTTTGGAGTTAGAGGTAGGGTAAGGAATGTGTTAATCAGCTAGGTGAGTTTCCACGTTAGTGTATGGTTAGGGTCAGTGTGTTTTAGGCTTAGAAGTTAGCATTACATTTTGGT
>NC_031809.1:0-16273 GCF_943737965.1 Phodopus roborovskii
GTTCATGTAGCTTAATCAACTAAAGCAAAGCACTGAAAATGCTTAGATGGATTTCTGATCCCATAAACAAAAAGGTTTGGTCCTGGCCTTATAGTTAATTAGAGGTAAAGTTACACATGCGAATATCCATAACCCAGTGTCAAATCCCTAGGTTTTATGCTAAACCCTAAGGAGAGGGCATCAAGCACATACCTTATAGCTAAAGACGCCTTGCCCAGCCACGCCCCCACGGGATTCAGCAGTGATAAAAATTAAGCAATGAACGAAAGTTTGACTAAGTTATACCTCTCAAGGGTTGGTAAATTTCGTGCCAGCCACCGCGGTCATACGATTAACCCAAACTAATTATTCTCGGCGTAAAACGTGTTTATAAGACTCAACAATAGAATTAAAACCTGATTAATATGTGAAAATTCATTATCAGACTTAAATTCAATAACGAAAGTAATTCTAATAAAATAATACACGATAGCTAAGACCCAAACTGGGATTAGATACCCCACTATGCTTAGCCCTAAACCTAAATACTTAAATAACAAAACTATTTGCCTGAGAACTACTAGCCACAGCTTAAAACTCAAAGGACTTGGCGGTACTTTATATCCACCTAGAGGAGCCTGTTCTATAATCGATATACCCCGCTATACCTCACCACCTCTTGCTAATCCAGCCTATATACCGCCATCTTCAGCAAACCTTAAAAAAGAATAAAAGTAAGCAAGATTATCGCCATAAAAACGTTAGGTCAAGGTGTAGCCTATGAGGTGGGAAGCAATGGGCTACATTTTCTTTTTAAGAACACTACGAGACCCTTTATGAAAACTAAAGGGCAAAGGAGGATTTAGTAGTAAATTAAGAATAGAGAGCTTAATTGAATAGAGCAATGAAGTACGTACACACCGCCCGTCACCCTCCTCAAATTGAACAAACAAACATTATACATAATTACAACAAAAATTCATGAGAGGAGATAAGTCGTAACAAGGTAAGCATACTGGAAAGTGTGCTTGGATTAATCACAGTGTAGCTTAAACCCAATAAAGCATCTGGTCTACACCCAGAAGACTCCACACCCAATGGACGCTATGAGCTAACCCTAGCCCTATAAATATTAGACTCAACTATTCTCATCAATCAACTAAAACATTCAAACTAAAGCAGTATTGGAGAAAGAAACTAAATTTAAGGAGCTATAGAGACAGTACCGTAAGGGAAAGATGAAAGAAATGTTTAAAGCACATAAAAGCAAAGATTAAATCTTGTACCTTTTGCATAATGAACTAACTAGAAAACACCTAACTAAAAGAATTTAAGCTAGGAACCCCGAAACTAAACGAGCTACCTAAGAGCAATTTTAAGGATGAACCCGTCTATGTAGCAAAATAGTGGGAAGACTTCTAGGTAGAGGTGAAAAGCCAAACGAGTTTAGTGATAGCTGGTTACCCAAAAAAGAATTTCAGTTCTACTTTAAGATTACCCTAAGAAAACCAAATCAAAATGTAATCTTAAAATATAGCCTAAAGAGGGACAGCTCTTTAGGCTAAGGAGAAAACCTTAAATAGTGAGTAAGCCAAAAAAACAGACCATAGTTGGCTTTAAAGCAGCCACCAATAAAGAAAGCGTTCAAGCTCAACACTAAGAACCTTACAATACCTAAAACTTAAAACGACCTCCTATTTAAAAATTGGGTCAATCTATTTGTTTATAGATGAGACAATGTTAGTATGAGTAACAAGAATTTTTTTTCTCCGAGCACAAGCCTATAACAACCCGGATAACCATTGCTAGTTAACATATATAAGTTTACCATCACAATGTAAAACTCACTTTTCACTTAATGTTAACCCAACACAGGTGTGCTTAAAGGAAAGATTAAAAGAAGTAAAAGGAACTAGGCAAACAAGAATCCCGCCTGTTTACCAAAAACATCACCTCTAGCATTACAAGTATTAGAGGCAATGCCTGCCCAGTGACATTAGTTTAACGGCCGCGGTATCCTGACCGTGCAAAGGTAGCATAATCACTTGTTCCTTAATTAGGGACTAGAATGAATGGCTTAACGAGGATTCAACTGTCTCTTACTTCTAATCAGTGAAATTGACCTTCCCGTGAAGAGGCGGGAATACTCTAATAAGACGAGAAGACCCTATGGAGCTTTAATCCCATAGCTTAACCAAATAATATAAACCGACCTACTGGTAATAAAACATTTAAAGCATAAGCTCTGGATTTTGGTTGGGGTGACCTCGGAGAATAAAAAATCCTCCGAATGACTATAGCCTAGACACACAAGTCGAAGCATTAACTGTCCAATTGACCCAAAAACATTTGATCAACGGACTAAGTTACCCTAGGGATAACAGCGCAATCCTATTCAAGAGTCCATATCGACAATTAGGGTTTACGACCTCGATGTTGGATCAGGACATCCCAATGGTGTAGAAGCTATTAAAGGTTCGTTTGTTCAACGATTAAAGTCCTACGTGATCTGAGTTCAGACCGGAGCAATCCAGGTCGGTTTCTATCTATTAACAATTTCTCCCAGTACGAAAGGACAAGAGAAATGGAGCCCCCTTAACAAAAGCGCTCCAAACTAATTAATGAAACTATCTAAATTATAGTAAGTATGTACACTTTACCCCTAGAACAGGGGATTGTTAGGGTGGCAGAGCCCGGAAATTGCGAAAGGTTTAAAACCTTTTACTCAGAGGTTCAAGTCCTCTCCCTAACAGTGCACTTTATTAATACCCTCACACTTCTACTACCTATCCTAATCGCTATAGCCTTTCTAACACTAGTAGAACGAAAAATACTAGGCTATATACAACTACGAAAGGGGCCAAATATCGTAGGGCCATACGGAATTCTACAACCATTCGCCGACGCAATAAAACTGTTCATTAAAGAACCCCTACGACCCTTAACTACCTCAACATCCCTATTTATTTTAGCCCCCACACTATCACTCACCCTAGCGTTTAGCCTATGAGTTCCCCTACCAATACCCCACCCCCTAATCAACATGAATATGGGAATCTTATTTATCCTAGCCACCTCAAGCCTAGCTGTCTACTCAATCTTATGGTCAGGATGAGCATCAAACTCAAAGTACTCTTTATTTGGAGCATTACGAGCAGTAGCACAAACAATCTCATACGAAGTAACAATAGCAATTATCCTATTATCAGTTCTCCTAATAAGTGGATCATTCTCACTCCAAACCTTTATTACAACCCAAGAACCTATATGACTATTAATTTCATCATGACCACTAGCTATAATATGATACATTTCAACCCTAGCTGAAACCAACCGGGCCCCATTCGACCTAACAGAGGGTGAATCAGAACTTGTCTCTGGCTTTAACGTAGAATACGCCGCAGGCCCATTCGCCCTATTCTTCATAGCCGAATACACTAACATTATTATAATAAATGCCCTATCAACAATCGTATTTCTAGGGCCAGCACATGACCCGAACTACCCAGAAATATATACAACTAACTTCATAATCAAAACACTCCTACTCACCTCAATATTTTTATGAGTTCGAGCATCCTACCCACGATTTCGATATGACCAACTAATACACCTCCTATGAAAAAATTTCCTACCCCTAACTCTAGCCCTCTGTACATGACATATCTCAATACCAATATTCATAGCAAGTATACCACCTTACACTTAGAAATATGTCTGAAAAAGAGTTACTTTGATAGAGTAAATTATAGAGGTTTAAGCCCTCTTATTTCTAGGACAACAGGAATTGAACCTATACTTTAGAATTCAAAATTCTACGTACTACCTTTATACTATATTCTACACCAGCTAAAAGTAAGGTCAGCTAATAAAGCTATCGGGCCCATACCCCGAAAATGTTGGTTTAAACCCTTCCCGTACTAATTAACCCATTCACCCTCCTCATCATTTACTTCACAATCTTTTCAGGCCCAATAGTCACTATACTCAGCACCAACTACTTTCTTATATGAATTGGTCTTGAAATAAACTTACTAGCTATTATCCCACTTATAACTGACAAAAAAAACCCACGATCCACAGAAGCAGCAACAAAATACTTCATTACACAAGCCACAGCTTCTATAATCTTTCTACTAGCCATTACAATAAACTTCAAATTTTTAGGAACATGAATAATTAATTCTCAGTCAGACAACACAATCATTACCTTAATATTTATCTCCCTAGCAATCAAACTAGGCCTAGCACCCCTACACTCTTGACTACCAGAAGTAACCCAAGGAATCCCACTAAAAACTAGCATCATTCTTCTAACATGACAAAAACTAGCACCAATAGCAATCCTATTTCAGACATATGAACTGATAAATACATATCTACTAACAACCTCCGCCCTCATCTCAGTATTAATTGGAGCATGAAATGGACTTAACCAAACACAAACCCGAAAAATCATGGCCTATTCATCCATCGCACACATGGGATGGATGGTGGCTATTCTACCCTATAACCCACTATTAACTATAATAAACTTAACCCTATATATCCTACTGACACTAACCATAATTATAATTATAAAAACATACTCACTTACCTCAATCAAAACAATATCCCTCCTGTGAAACAAAATACCAACAATACTTCCCCTGACAACCCTAACCCTACTATCCATAGGAGGCCTTCCACCATTAACAGGGTTTCTCCCAAAATGACTTATCATCTCAGAACTTTTAAAAAATAATAGCCACATCCTAGCCACGCTAATAGCCATAGCAGCACTGATTAACCTATTTTTCTACACACGCTTAATTTACTCCACATCCCTAATTACCTTCCCAACAAACAACACTTCAAAAATATTTCTACACCACACCCACATAAAAAATCACACCGTTCTATCAACAGCAACCATTCTAAGCACTATAACCCTACCCCTATCAACTATACTAACATAAGAAGTTTAGGATAATAAGTCCGAGAGCCTTCAAAGCCCTTAGTAAACATACAAGTTTAACTTCTGCCTAAGGACTGTAAGTCTACATCTTACATCTAATGAATGCAAATCAATTGCTTTAATTTAAGCTAAATCCTCACTAGATTGGCAGGACTTAAACCTACGAAATTTTAGTTAACAGCTAAATACCCAACTACTGGCCTCAATCTACTTCTCCCGCCTATCAGAAAGGGGGCGGGAGAAGCCTTAGTAGAGTATGTTATCTACACCTTCGAATTTGCAATTCGATGTGATTATCACCTTAAGACCTGGTAAAAAGAGGCCTCAAACCTCTGTCTTTAGATTTACAGTCTAATGCTTACTCAGCCATTTTACCTATGTTCATTAACCGCTGATTATTTTCAACCAACCACAAAGACATCGGAACCCTATATCTAATATTCGGGGCCTGAGCGGGTATAGTAGGTACAGCCTTAAGTATTCTCATCCGAGCAGAGCTAGGCCAACCAGGAGCCCTACTAGGTGATGACCAAATCTACAACGTAATCGTCACAGCCCATGCATTCGTAATAATTTTCTTTATGGTAATACCAATAATAATTGGGGGGTTTGGAAACTGACTGGTCCCCCTAATAATTGGAGCACCAGACATAGCATTCCCACGAATAAATAACATAAGTTTCTGACTTCTACCACCGTCATTTCTCCTACTTCTAGCATCATCAATAGTTGAAGCCGGGGCAGGAACAGGATGAACTGTATACCCCCCACTAGCAGGAAACTTAGCCCACGCTGGAGCATCGGTAGACCTAACAATCTTTTCACTACACCTAGCAGGAGTCTCATCTATCCTAGGAGCTATTAACTTCATCACCACAATTATTAACATAAAACCACCAGCTATAACACAATATCAAACCCCATTGTTCGTATGATCCGTTCTTATTACAGCTGTCCTACTACTTCTCTCACTACCAGTACTAGCTGCAGGCATTACAATACTTCTAACAGACCGAAATCTAAACACAACCTTTTTTGACCCTGCTGGAGGAGGAGACCCAATCCTCTACCAACACTTATTCTGATTCTTCGGACACCCAGAAGTCTATATTCTTATCCTACCGGGCTTCGGAATCATTTCACACATTGTCACATACTACTCAGGAAAAAAAGAACCATTCGGCTATATAGGAATAGTATGAGCAATAATGTCGATTGGGTTTCTAGGATTTATTGTATGAGCCCACCATATATTTACAGTAGGACTAGACGTGGACACCCGAGCATACTTCACATCTGCCACCATAATCATCGCCATTCCAACCGGGGTAAAAGTATTTAGCTGACTAGCAACACTCCACGGGGGTAATATTAAGTGATCCCCAGCTATGCTATGAGCATTGGGATTTATTTTCCTATTTACAGTAGGCGGACTTACGGGAATTGTACTGTCAAACTCATCCCTAGATATTGTCCTCCATGACACCTACTATGTAGTAGCCCACTTCCACTATGTATTATCAATAGGAGCAGTATTTGCAATCATAGCAGGGTTTGTCCACTGATTCCCACTATTCTCGGGTTACACTCTTGATGACACATGAGCAAAAGCCCACTTTGCCATCATATTTGTAGGAGTAAATTTAACATTCTTCCCACAACATTTCTTAGGCCTATCAGGTATGCCACGACGATACTCAGATTACCCAGACGCTTACACAACATGAAACACAGTATCATCCATAGGATCTTTCATCTCACTAACCGCCGTACTAGTAATAATTTTTATGATCTGAGAGGCTTTCGCCTCTAAACGAGAAGTCCTAACAGTGGAACACACATCCACCAATCTTGAATGACTCCACGGGTGTCCTCCACCATACCACACATTTGAGGAACCAACATTTGTTAAAGTAAAATAAGAAAGGAAGGATTCGAACCCCCTAAAATTGGTTTCAAGCCAACTCCATAACCTCTATGTCTTTCTCAATGAGATATTAGTAAAATTATTACCTAACTTTGTCAAAGTTAAATTATAGACTAACCTCTATATATCTTATATGGCTTATTCTTCTCAACTAGGCTTACAAGACGCAACATCCCCAATTATAGAAGAGTTAATAAATTTCCACGACCACACCCTAATAATCGTATTCTTAATTAGTTCTCTAGTTCTTTATATTATTACTCTTATATTAACGACAAATCTTACCCACACTAATACTATAGACGCACAAGAAGTGGAAACTGTCTGAACAATCCTACCAGCCGTAATTCTAATCATAATCGCCCTTCCATCCCTACGAATTTTGTATATAATAGATGAAATCAACAACCCAGTCCTTACAGTAAAAACTATAGGACATCAATGATATTGAAGCTATGAATACACTGACTACGAAGAACTGTGCTTCGACTCTTATATGATTCCTACAAACGAACTAAAACCAGGAGATCTACGACTGCTAGAAGTAGACAATCGAGTGGTTCTACCAATAGAACTACCAATTCGCATATTAATTTCATCTGAAGACGTCTTACACTCATGAGCTGTCCCATCCCTAGGATTAAAAACTGATGCCATCCCTGGGCGACTAAATCAGGCTACAATTTCATCCAACCGACCTGGCCTATTCTACGGCCAATGCTCAGAAATCTGTGGCTCCAATCATAGCTTTATACCCATCGTATTAGAAATAGTCCCACTAAAAAACTTTGAAAACTGATCAGAATCAATAATCTAGAACCATTATGAAGCTAAGAGCGTTAGCCTTTTAAGCTAAAGTTAGGGAGGGGTCCCCATCCCCATAATGATATGCCACAACTAGACACATCTACATGATTTGTTACAGTCTTAGCCTCCTTAATCACACTATTCATCTTAATACAATTGAAAGTATCTTCACTAAATTTCTATACAAATCCATCTAACAAAAATATCAACTACTTAAAATCAAATAACCCTTGAGAACTAAAATGAACGAAAATCTATTTGCCTCTTTCATTACCCCTACAATAATAGGACTCCCAATTGTAATTATTATCATTATGATTCCATCAATATTATTGACGACCTCAAAACGCCTGATCAACAACCGAGTACACACCTTTCAACAATGACTTATTAAACTAGTCACTAAGCAGATAATAATGATTCACTCACCCAAAGGACGTACATGAGCACTTATACTAGTGTCTCTAATTATATTCATTGGATCAACAAACCTACTAGGCTTATTACCTCACACATTTACTCCGACAACCCAACTTTCTATAAACTTAGGCCTAGCTATCCCCCTGTGAGCAGGAACTGTAATCTTAGGGTTTCGACACAAAATAAAACACTCTTTAGCCCACTTCCTACCCCAAGGAACCCCTATCTCACTAATCCCCATACTTATCATTATTGAAACAATCAGCCTTTTTATTCAACCCATAGCCCTAGCAGTCCGTCTAACAGCTAACATCACTGCAGGTCACCTACTCATACACTTAATTGGAGGGGCTACCCTAGTACTCACAACCATTAGTCCACCCACAGCTACCATCACATTTATTATCCTAGTTCTACTGACCATCCTAGAATTTGCAGTAGCCCTAATTCAAGCCTACGTATTTACCCTACTTGTAAGCCTTTATTTACATGACAACACATAATGACCCACCAAACACACGCCTATCACATAGTTAACCCAAGCCCATGACCACTCACAGGAGCCTTCTCAGCACTACTTTTAACCTCAGGCTTAGTAATATGATTTCACTACAACTCACTCACCCTGCTATACCTAGGTCTTCTATCAAATATACTTACAATATATCAATGATGACGAGACATTGTACGAGAAGGTACATACCAAGGCCACCACACACCAATTGTCCAAAAAGGACTTCGATATGGCATAATCCTGTTTATTGTATCAGAAGTGTTTTTCTTCGCTGGATTCTTCTGAGCTTTCTATCATTCCAGCTTAGTACCTACACACGACCTAGGCGGCTGCTGACCACCAACAGGCATCACACCATTAAACCCACTTGAAGTACCCCTACTAAACACCTCTGTCCTCCTAGCATCAGGGGTATCGATTACATGAGCCCATCACAGCCTTATGGAAGGAAAACGAAATAATATAAATCAAGCCCTACTTATTACAATTGCTCTAGGCATCTACTTTACAGTTTTACAGGCATCAGAGTACCTAGAGACATCCTTTTCTATCTCAGACGGAATTTATGGATCTACATTCTTTATAGCCACAGGATTCCACGGATTACACGTAATTATTGGCTCCACATTCCTAACAGTATGCTTTATACGCCAACTAAAATTCCACTTTACATCAAAACACCACTTTGGCTTTGAAGCCGCAGCATGATACTGACACTTCGTAGATGTTGTCTGACTATTCCTCTACGTATCAATCTATTGATGAGGATCCTACTTTCTTAGTATATTAGTACAATTGACTTCCAATCAGTTAGATCTAGACCCAACCTAGAATAAAGTAATAAACTTGATATTAACCACTATTACAAACATTACCCTATCCCTCACATTAATTACACTAGCCTTCTGACTACCCCAACTTAATATCTACACAGAAAAAGCAAGCCCCTATGAATGCGGGTTTGACCCAATAAGCTCAGCCCGACTTCCTTTCTCTATAAAATTTTTTCTTGTAGCAATCACTTTTCTCCTATTTGACCTAGAAATTGCCCTACTCCTCCCACTACCCTGAGCCATGCAAACAACAAACTTAATTCTAACCCTAATTATAGCCTTCTCGTTCCTAACCATCCTAGCACTAGGACTAGCCTATGAGTGAAAACAAAAGGGCCTAGAATGAACTGAATAACCCTGGTAATTAGTTTAATCAAAAACCAATGATTTCGACTCATTAAATTATGACTTATATCATAATTACCAAATGACAATAACAGTACTTAATATCTCGCTAGCATTCATCTTCTCCCTACTAGGGACCCTGATATTTCGATCCCACCTCATATCAACCCTCTTATGCCTAGAGGGCATGATACTAACCCTATTTATCATAACAGCCATCACCTCATTAAACTCACACTCAATAATTATGTACCCTATTCCCATTGTAATCCTAGTCTTTGCTGCATGTGAAGCAGCTGTGGGTCTAGCCCTCCTAGTAAAGGTCTCCAACACATACGGAACAGACTATGTACAAAATCTCAACCTACTACAATGCTAAAAATTATTGTCCCATCAATTATACTTATCCCGCTAACATGATTCTCAGAAAATAAGAAGGTATGAATCAACATTACTTCCTACAGCCTTATCATTAACATGATTGCCCTAACAACTCTGTGGCAAGAATGTTACTACTATAGCTTCTCCACAGTATTCTTCACAGACCCCCTCTCTTCACCCCTAACAATATTAACCACATGACTGCTCCCACTTATACTACTGGCTAGCCAAAATCACATAAAAAACCAGACCAATCTTAACAAAAAACTATATATCTCTATACTAATCACACTACAAATCCTCTTAGTATTAACTTTCTCAGCAAACGAATTAATCCTATTTTATATCCTGTTCGAAGCAACCCTGATCCCCACACTAATTATTATTACACGATGGGGTAATCAAACAGAACGACTAAATGCAGGCCTGTACTTCCTATTTTATACCTTAATCGGGTCAATCCCCCTATTAATTGCTCTACTATCAATACAAAACACACTAGGGTCCCTAAATTTCACTCTACTATCACTTAACACTTCACCACAAAATCCAACATGATCTAACTACATTTTATGACTAGCATGCATTATAGCGTTTATAGTTAAAATACCACTATACGGGGTTCACCTCTGACTCCCCAAAGCCCACGTAGAAGCCCCCATTGCAGGATCAATAATCCTTGCAGCCATCCTATTAAAACTAGGGGGATACGGAATGATACGAATAGCAATAGTACTAGAGCCGCTTACAAAAACCATGGCCTACCCATTTATTATCCTATCCCTATGAGGAATAATTATAACTAGTTCAATCTGTCTACGACAAACAGATCTAAAATCACTAATCGCATACTCTTCAGTAAGCCACATAGCTCTAGTTATTGCAGCTATTATAATCCAAACCCCATGAAGCTTTATGGGAGCCTCAGCATTAATAATTGCACACGGACTAACATCATCCCTCATATTCTGCTTAGCTAATACAAATTACGAACGTATTCACAGCCGAACAATAATCATAGCCCGGGGACTACAAACAATCTTTCCCCTCATAGCCCTGCTATGATTCCTAACAAGCCTAACCAACCTAGCCCTCCCACCAACAATTAATCTCATCGGTGAGCTCCTAATTACAGTATCCCTATTCTCATGGTCAAATATCTCCCTAATCCTCGTAGGACTTAATATTCTAATTACAGCTCTCTATTCCCTCTACATAGTAATCATAACTCAACGAGGGAAACTATTAATCCACATAAATAACCTATACCCCTCACATACACGAGAGCTAACACTAATAGTACTTCACCTAATGCCACTAGCCCTATTAACAATCAACCCTAAATTAATTTTAGGCCTAACACTATGTAGGTATAGTTTATAAAAACATCAGACCGTGAACCTGAAGACAGGGTATTAAAACCCTTATCTACCAAGAAAGTATGCAAGAGCTGCTAACTCATGCCCCCGTGTATAAAAACACGGCTTCCTTACTTTTATAGGATAGAAGTAATCCATTGGCCTTAGGAGCCAAAAACTTGGTGCAACTCCAAATAAAAGTAATTAATACCATCACATCAACAATTATTCTAATCATATTTCTACTTATAATCCCAGTCGTCGCCACACTAACAAATAGCAAGCCACCTAACTTATCAATATACATCACATCATCAATTAAATACTCATTCTTTCTAAGCTTGATTCCCCTTTATGTACTATTCAATAATAACACAGAACTTCTAATCACCAGCTGACACTGAATCACCATTAACTCAATCGAGCTATCTATTAGCCTAAAATTTGATTTCTTCTGCATCATCTTTTTACCAGTAGCACTATATGTTACATGATCTATCATAGAGTTCTCATCGTGATACATACACTCAGACCCACACCTAGACCGATTTATAAAGTACCTCATCATATTTCTTATTACTATAATCATTCTCACCTCAGCTAACAACCTTCTCCAACTATTCATCGGATGGGAGGGTGTAGGAATTATATCATTCTTACTAATCGGCTGATGGTACGGACGATCAGACGCCAACACAGCAGCCCTACAAGCAATCCTATATAACCGAATTGGAGATATTGGCTTTATTCTAGCTATAGCTTGACTATGCCTAAATTGTAACTCATGGGAACTTCAACAGATTTTTACCACTGACAAACAAAATATTATCCCCCTAATAGGACTTCTACTAGCAGCCACAGGCAAATCAGCACAATTTGGACTTCACCCATGACTCCCGTCAGCCATAGAAGGCCCAACCCCAGTCTCAGCATTACTGCACTCCAGCACCATGGTAGTAGCAGGTATCTTTCTATTAATCCGATTTCATCCAATAACCTCCAACAATAATGTAATACTAACAGCTATACTATGCCTAGGATCAATAACCACACTATTTACAGCCATCTGCGCCCTCACCCAAAATGATATCAAAAAAATTGTAGCTTTTTCCACATCAAGCCAACTAGGACTTATAATAGTCACGCTAGGACTAAATCAACCTCACCTTGCTTTCCTACATATCTGCACGCATGCCTTCTTCAAAGCCATACTATTTATATGCTCAGGCTCCATTATTCACAGTCTGGGAGATGAGCAAGATATCCGAAAAATAGGAGGACTATTTACCCCCCTACCATTCACCTCCTCATGCCTAACTATTGGCAGCCTTGCCTTAACGGGCATACCATTCCTCACAGGATTTTATTCCAAAGATTTAATCATCGAGACAATAAACACGTGCCACACCAACGCCTGAGCCCTACTAATCACACTCGTAGCCACCTCTATGACAGCAGCCTACAGCCTACGAATCATTTTCTTCGCCCTAATAAATAAACCCCGATTTCAACCACTGATTACATTAAACGAAAATAATTCAAAGCTAACTAACCCCATCAAACGACTAGCCCTAGGAAGTATTTTTGCTGGATTTATTATTTCATACAACATACCCATCACCTTCACCCCACCAATAACCATACCCTGATACCTAAAAACCTCAGCTATCCTGGTCACAATTACAGGACTAATAATCTCCCTAGAACTTAGCAATTTAACGTACAACCTAAAAATAAACAAACCGCTGCCAACCAACACCTTTTCCACCATACTAGGGTATTTTACCACAGTAATTCACCGAATTGCCTCGATAAAACTACTAACTGAAAGCTTAAACAAAGCCCTCTACCTAATAGACCTTACACTAATAGAAAAGTCAATACCAAAAACAGTATCTACTTCCAACCTACTAGCCTCCCAAATACTAACAAACCAAAAAGGCCTAATTAAACTCTACTTCCTCTCATTCATCGTATCACTACTATCTATTCCCATTTTATTAACTAATTACCTCGTGTAATTTCAATAATAATAAAAATACCCATAAACAAAGTCCAACCAGAAACTACCATCAACCAAGCTGAACAACTATACAAAGCCGCCACCCCAGCTCCACCCTCCCCCATCAGACCTAACTCATCACCATCATAAACAACTCAACCCCCTATACTATTTAATTCTAAAATCAAATCAACACCCTCATAATATTTATTAACCACACTTATACCTAGCTCTATAAACATGCTTATAACTAAGATACCCAAAAATAATCAACTAGAGACCCAAGTCTCAGGATACTCATCAGCTGACATAGCAGTTGTGTAACCAAACACAACCATCATCCCACCTAAATAGATTAAAAACACCATTAAACCTAAAAAAGATCCACCAAACCCTAACACGGCCAAACAACCAGCACACCCACTAACAATTAAGCACAAACCACCATAAATAGGAGATGGCTTTAATGATGCCCCTAAACAACCCACAGCAATTAATGAACTTAAAATGAAAATGTATTCTGTCATAATTTCTACATAGACTCTAACTATGACTAATGACATGAAAAATCATCGTTGTAATTCAACTATAGAAACGCTAATGACAAACGTACGAAAAAATCACCCATTAATAAAAATTATTAACCACTCATTTATTGACCTTCCTGCCCCATCAAACATCTCATCATGATGAAACTTCGGATCCCTAATTGGACTATGTCTACTCATACAAATCCTAACTGGACTATTCCTAGCTATACATTACACATCAGATACAACCACAGCATTCTCATCAGTAACACACATCTGCCGAGATGTTAACTATGGCTGACTCATTCGCTACCTACATGCAAACGGAGCCTCAATATTCTTTATCTGCTTATTCCTCCACGTTGGACGAGGTATTTACTACGGGTCATATACCATGGTAGAAACCTGAAACATCGGTATTATCCTCCTATTTATAGTCATAGCTACAGCATTTATAGGGTATGTCCTACCATGGGGACAAATATCTTTCTGAGGTGCAACAGTAATTACAAACTTACTTTCAGCTATCCCATACATTGGTACAACACTAGTTGAATGGATCTGAGGAGGCTTCTCAGTAGATAAAGCCACACTTACACGCTTCTTCGCATTTCACTTTATTCTCCCATTCATTATCACAGCACTAGTCCTAGTACACTTACTATTTCTACACGAAACAGGATCTAACAACCCAACAGGACTAAACTCAGACGCAGACAAAATCCCATTTCACCCATACTACACAATTAAAGACCTACTAGGAGTATTTTTATTATTAATTACATTAATAATTCTAGTACTATTCTTCCCAGACATCCTTGGAGATCCAGACAACTACACTCCCGCAAACCCACTAAACACCCCAGCACATATCAAACCAGAGTGGTATTTCTTATTTGCATATGCCATCCTCCGATCAATCCCAAACAAACTAGGAGGTGTACTAGCCCTAATCCTCTCTATCTTAATCCTAGCAGTACTCCCACTCCTCCACACATCCAAACACCGAGCAATGACATTCCGACCACTGACACAATTTATATACTGACTACTAGTAGCCGACCTACTAATCCTAACCTGAATTGGAGGACAACCAGTAGAATACCCATTCATCATCATCGGCCAATTAGCCTCAATCATTTACTTTGCCACTATTGTCATCTTCATACCTATTGCAAGCATAATCGAAGACAGCATGCTAAAATTCGCCTAACAGTCCTGATAGTATAAAAAATTACTCTGGTTTTGTAAGCCAAAAATGAAGAAACACTCTTCTCAGGACATCAAGAAGGAAGGATATTCCCCCACCATCAGCACCCAAAGCTGAAATTCTAATTAAACTACTTCTTGTACATAAAATTATATAGTCCATAATACATTTATGTATATCGTACATTAAATTATATTCCCCTAGCATATAAGCATGTATTATTTAATTAATGAACTATTGACATATAATGTTTTATCAACATACCATGTACTACAACATGAATATTCTTTAATACATTAACTCAATGTCTTAGGACATACCTGCGTTATCTTACATACCCCATTTTAGTCATAGCCCTGCTTTTCCATATGACTATCCCCGTCCCCCCCAATCTCTAGTTCTACCATCCTCCGAGAAACCAGCAACCCGCCCACCTCTGCCCCTCTTCTCGCTCCGGGCCCATTTTAACTTGGGGGTGACTAATGTGAAACTTTACCAGGCATCTGGTTCTTACTTCAGGGCCATCGAATGTTTTATCGTCCATACGTTCCCCTTAAATAAGACATCTCGATGGTACGGGTCTAATCAGCCCATGCCCAACATAACTGTGGTCTCGTGCCTTTGGTATTTTTTATTTTTCGGTATGCTGTGACTCACCATAGCCGTCAAGGCATGAAGTTCACCTTATTCGTGTAGCTGGACTTATTATTCAAGTGTCATTTATCCTCATAGACAGTATATAAAGACATAATTATTAATGTTTTCTTGGACATATAACTTAAGAATCATATTTGATTTATTCTCCAAACCCCCCCTTCCCCCCAATTAACACCTTCCACTCTGCCAAACCCCAAAAACAGAGATTCCAATGCAATTTTATCCCACATTCTAGTAATTCTCCAAATATAACTCAAATTTCAGTATCTGTAAAATTTTCAAAAAACAGGGCCCGCGATTTCAAACCACCTATTCAAGCCTAATTTAACAAGTGTTACGACAACATAATATAT